>NC_056728.1:121938445-122200945 GCF_019279795.1 Protopterus annectens | reverse complement strand
TTCATTCCTCTTCTCTCTAGAGCATCTCTCCATCTCTCCAGGGTCTCCTCCACCTCCCTACTCTCACTACAGATCACAATGTCATCTGCAAACATCATAGTCCACGGGGACTCCTGTCTGATCTCGTCTGTCAACCTGTCCATCACCATTGCAAATAAGAAAGGACTCAGAGCTGATCCTTGATGTAATCCCACCTCCACCTTAAATGCATCCTTCACTCCCACTGCAGACCTCATCGCTGTCACACTACCCTCGTACATATCCTGTACCACTCTTACATACTTCTGACACTCCCGACTTCCTCATACAATACGACAACTCCTCTCTAAGTGCCCTGTCATATGCTTTCTCTAAGTCTACAAAAACATAATGCAACTCCTTTTGACCTTCTCTGTACTACTCCATCAACACTCTCAGAGCAAACATAGCATCTGTAGTGCTCTTTCCTGGCATGAAACCATACTGCTGATCACTAATCATCACGTCCCTTCTTAACCTAGTTCTACTACTCTTTCCCATAACTTCATGCTGTGACTGATCAATTTAATCCCTCTGTAGTTACTACAGCTCTGCACATCATCCTTATTCTTAAAAATCGGTACCAAAACACTTTTTCTCCATTCCTCAGGCATCCTCTCACTTTCCAAGATTTCATTAAACAATCTAGTTAAAAACTCCACTGCCATTTCACCTAAACACCTGCATGTTTCCACAGGTATGTCATCTGGACCAACAGCCTTTCCATTCTTCATCCTCTTCATAGCTGTCCTTACTTCCTCCTTGCTAATCCATTGCACTTCATGATTCACTATCCCCACATCATTCGACCTTCTCCCCCTCTCATTCTCTTCATTCATCAACCCCTCAAAGTACTCTTTCCATCTGCTCAACACACTCTCCTCGCTTGTAGGTATGTTTCTCTCATTATCCTATATCACCTTTACCTTCTGCACATCTTTCCTAGCTCGGTCCCTCTGTCTAGCCAATCGGTACAGATCCTTTTCTCCTTCTTTAGTGTCAACCTTTCATACAACTCTTAATATGCCTTATCCTTAGCCTTTGCCAACTCTCTCTTTGCCATGCACCTCATCTCCTTATACTCCTTTAAAAATACTCTATGTTGTACAAAATTAATACTCAAATTGCAGTGCTTTTAAAACACATTTTATATTTAATGTTTCAATGAGACATATAATTTTGTCTGTTACAAACAGAAATGTTGCTTTTATGTACAAACTGAGGCTTAATTCCTACCATTTTAAATAAATCACTATTATCCTGTATTATTTTCTACTTTTCAACCAGTATATTTTTGATATTTAATATGTGTGTGTGTGTGTGTGTGTGTGTGTGTGTGTGTGTGTGTGTGTGTGTGTGTGTGTGTGTGTGCGTGAGTGTGCGCGTGTGTGTGTGTGTGTGTGTGTGTGTGTGTGTGTGTGTGTGTGTGTGTGTGTGTGTGTGTGTGTGTGTGTTAGGGATGCTATGAGATGTACTAATGGAGCCAGGACTGCAGGTAATGCTCTCTAATGAAAAGTGATGGTTGGGTGTCCCATGCAGTCCTGTTGGGGTCTGCCTGAAAAAAGCTGCATACTATACTGCTCAGCCTTGGGGATACAAACTGCCACTGATTCCTGGCATCAATAGGCGCATGTCTAAGCCACTTAGACTATCGAGAAATATTGTTTTATTTCCTCATAAATTTTGAATATGTCATTTTTTATGTCCGTTTTGAGTAGTTTATCACATATGAATACTGGCAGGTGCTGCCTACTTGATTAAGGTTGTGAATATACAAGAAAACAGTGTGTGTGTATTATTTTAATCACATGGACTTACAGAAGCTATCAAGATCTTTATTAGCATAAGCTGGCTCCATGTCACAAAGTGACAAAGCCCATTACTACAATTTAGATGGCCTGGTTTTGATAAGTGGCCCTGGCACTGAGAAGCAGACCAGGAAGGGTGGGAGTGAGTGGCAGATTCATGTTTACCCATCTGTGGGGGGGGATATTTGAGTCTACCGCAGTGCTGACCTCTGAAACAAAGAGGATAGAGGGGATGAGATAGCTATACGATTGTAATTTGCTACATCAAGAGATGTGCCACCTCTGTGTTAGGGCATAACACAGGATATTTTCCAGAGTTTAAGGACTATAGCTTTTGGAAGAAAGTGATATTTTAAGTATAGACATTGAGTATGCAATGTCCTTTGCAGCCATTTTGAGATTCTCAACTCTGCTCTACATCATAAGTCTAAAACGTGGGATCTGACCATTTTGCATCAATTAAATTTTATAGGAATATAATTTATGAGCATTAATAATCCTGATACTATGTTACTGCCTGGCCTAAATACATGTTATTTTGTGCTGTGATTTTTACCATGTTGCATAAGGGTTGATGACTGCTTTTCTTTCCAGTAACTTTATCTGTCCTTAGTATTGTAGGAATAAGCTATGCTAATCCATACCAATGTATAATGGGATGAGTTAGTCTTATAAGTACTTTTGGAACAATCATTATTAAGGTCATCCGGGATTATTGTTTCAAGAGCTATCTCTGTAGCTGTCCGTAATAATATATCCTCCGACTCTGACTTGTCTGAAACAGAAGGTATGCACAGTGTGACTAAATATACTGATTTTTGTATGACACATTTAAGTGTAACTGCTAGGATTTCAACATTACTGATATCTGGCATTTGAGTGACTTAAATGGCAAGATTAAACATTTCTGAATATATATAAAATGGCTGTCCCACTAGCTCTTTTACCAGATTATGTCATAGCAGGAGGCAAAACTTTTTCGTTTACATGTGTTTTAAGCCAAGTTTCTATTATTGTGATTATGCCTGGGGTGCAGATAGATATCCAGCTTTGTGAGTCTGTTATTTTATTCTTTAATAATTCAGGAATTTATATTACATGTTTTTATTCTAGTATGGTTGTTCCAGAGAGGAATACAGAATTGCTTAAGACAATATTATGTATGGCAGGCCCTGGGTTAGAGTCAATGTCCCATATTTTAAAAGTAATTTGTGTTACATTTATGTTGATATTTAAATTTCTGAAATTAAGTTTAGATAACTCTTTTTTTATCGGTAGATGTTTGTTGTAATAGCAGCTATTTTTGAATTAGTAGATCAGTTGTATTACATCTGAATATTTGGAGGGGTTATTGTTGTGCTATTAGCCATTTAAGGTTGAGTCTTTGTAAGAGACAGAAGGGTAATAACAGTATGGTTCAGTAAGTGGGACATGGTAGTTGGTTAGTAACAACAGGTGGAGAAGGAAATATGTAAGACTTGATTTTGTGTTAGTTTGTACAGCTAATGTGTTCAAACAGGTTGCATTTGTTTCAACATCCTACTGGAATGGATGCTGCTTGTCTTCATAGAGCGCAATGGTGAGAGTATATAGTGTTGAAGGGTAAGTTTATTTTATTTATTTATTTATTTATTTAACATTTGTTTACTGGGAAAGTCCAACCTGGAACGAAAACAATTTTCAGCGGAGGCCCAGGGAGAAATGCTCCAGATGCATGCCTTTGTAATGTGGGAGGAAACCGGAGCACCTGGTGGAAACCCACACAAACACAGGGAGGACATGCAGACTCCACACAGAAGGCACCTAGGCCGAGAATCAAACTGAAGAATGTTTTGATGTGAGGCAACAATGCAACCGCTGCACCACTGCGCCTTCCAAGATGAATATGAATTTGCTTATATTTTTACAGCATAAGTTAGCTTATTCCCTTTTTATGGTTTCAACAGCTATTAATGGGTTATGTTTCTGCATACATAATGAAGTTTGGGAAGAACATAATGTGAACTGTACTGAAGGAAAGATTATAGCTATGTACCAGATGTGGAACTAGCATTGTTAGTGAAAAATTGTTGGCAGATGCATTAAGGCTGAAGAAAGGGAGGGACTTTTATAAAAAGACATCTAGTAGTGGGATGTACTATAGTTGACTAAATTCCAGTCAGCTGAGAGAGAATGCTATTAAATGGTGGAAGAGGGGAAGCAAAGTAACTATAAAGGAAGCAAAGTAGGGGTTGGATATGTTGGATATATGGTATTTTAAAATTTCAGTGAAAAATCCATATATGCTTGCTAAGTCTCTTTGTTACATTTTAAACGTGTTTTAGCATAGTTGTACACATCTGTATAGGATTATTAATGTATTTTAAATACAACTCTTATTTCTGAAATATACTCTGTATTTCTGTATCATAAATTACGTACTTCATAAGGCTTCCTATGGTATCCCATCTGGTAATGCACAAATTCCTCTTAGGCTGTCACAGCTCTCCTAAAACACAGTCTAATGTCACCTGCAAGAAGGGGACTGCCATCTTATTATTTTTTAAATAAAAATTAATAAAGAATAAAGGGATAGTTCATCATTAAGTGACACATTCATGGCCAACACAATCCATTACCAGTTCTGAAGGTGGATTTATGCCCATAGACAATTTTTCTAATGCACTTACTGTGTTCAGTGTTACTGCTAAGCTGCGCAGTTGTGTTGTAAATTCCTAAGACAAAATATACTGACAGGATTCAAAAAACTCCCTTACCAGCTTCAGTAGAAAGCTGAGATCCCTCATAAAATCTTCCAAAGCTAGTTACGAAAACAAAATTGCCGAAGATTCCAAAGACAACCACAAGACATTCTATAGCTATGTCAAAAATCTAAATAGCAATACTCAGATCTGCTCTGAGCTACAGCAGAATGGTACTAGATACAGTGATCCCAAGGATATTGCCAACATCCTGGCAGACAGATTCAGTGCCAACTTCACCCCCCCTCTCACCCCCTAAAGGGCCAATCTCAATACCAAAATAATGCCAAATCCCGGTAATCACAGCCACTCAGGTAAAAATCGCACTCTCCAAAGCCAAGAATACAGCATCCATGGGACCAGGCGACATCCCGAGGTGTGTACTGTATGAACTACAAAATGAACTGGCACCTCACCTATGTGTTATGTTTAATCATAGCCTCACCTCAGGCTTCGTGCCCACAGGATGGTGCACAGCTACAGTCATCCCACTCCACAAGGAGGGATCCACTTTGGATCCCAGGAGCTACCATCCCATCAGTCTGATGAGCCTGATCTGCAAGGCCACAAAACATATTATCATGAAACTTATAAACAAAGACATTGGCAACCTTCAAACACTGGACCCCACCCAGTTTGGGTTCATGAAGGGCAGATCTTGCCTCCTGAAGCTGTTTGACTTCTTTGAATCTGTCTCCAGAGCCATGGACAAGAGTAAGGTGGTTCACACAGCCTACTTGGACCTCGCCAAGGCTTTCGACACTATCCCTCACTCTGGAATCTTAGATACACTTACTAAGCTGGGCATTAATCCCTACGTCACTCGATGGGTTGCAAACTGGTTTACTGACAGAACACACACTGTAAAAGTAGCCGACTCCAAATCCAGCTCCAGACAAGTGACAAGTGGTGTACCGCAGGACTCTGTCCTGGGACCACTCTTGTTTGGCATCGTCTTCTCTGAAGTACAGCCCAGCACTAAGGGACTCTGGCTTACAAAGCTCACAGATGACTGCAAGCTGGGAGCCATTATTGAATCCCCAAATGATGTGGATATACTACAAAAGGGCCTTACCAAAACAGATTTCTGGCACCAGATCCATGAGTTCAAGCTAAATACAAAAAAATTTATAGTTGTCTCCTTTGGGAAAAAACATATACCTGTGAACTACCACATAGGTGGCGGTACACTAAACACAGAAAGTGTGATAAGAGACCTAAGGACACAAGTGGATAGTGGTCTCTCCTTTGATAACCACATAGCCACAACAGTTAGAAAATCCTTCTACGTGGCACACCTCATCACTAAGAGCTTTTCATCCAGAAAAAGGAGGTCAATGTCCCTCTGTACTCATCCCTCATTAGACCCATTATAGAATACAATGCCCCGTTTGGTATGTACCTCACAAGACATCTGAAACAAGTAGAAAGGCCGCAGAAATACCTCACAAAAAGAATAACAGGCCTAAAGCAGATGCCCTATGCTGACCGTCTAAAAAACTCCAGCTATACTCTGTCGCATATCGCCTACTCAGAGGCGATCTCTGCCTAACATACAAGGCCATGTCAAACCCAGAGTTGTTGGACATGCTACACTTAAAGAAATCCCAATCCCTCCGAGCCACATGCTCCAGGGATCTTAACCTTGTCATCACAATGAATAGAACATGCTGAAGGATAGGTTCCCTACCCAGAGACTCCCCATACTTTGGAACATACATATCAGGCAGAGTGCCTAAATGGCCCTCTTCAAGAGGAACTTTGACAATTGGATGGAAGATAGGAAATTCAGCCCAGGGATCACATCAGTAGCCCTGCTAGACAGGAGTCCAGGAAAGTAAATATTTGTGGGAAGCAACAGCCAGAGAACCGTTATGGCTAGGCTTGTATAGGCCCTATATAGCCTAGTTCCTACCTATGAACCTATGTAAGGCTTGCTACTACTGCTTTAAATTGGGGCTACATCCTTCCTCTGTTACAGAGATCCAGTAGTTATATTTATAAGCTCAGTAGCCATGTTTGGGTTTAACAGCAACCAATGCCCAAGTGTAAAGTGTTGCCATATTAAGCATTTCATTATACAATGTGGCTTGCCGCTGTAACTTTTTACTAAGCAAAGAAACTGCATACCTGCATTTTCCATTCCATACTGGGCTCTGAATCCAAAGTTGGTAACAGAGGCATCTGTCTTAAATCTTATAAACATTTGTTTCTGTGTTGACTGAGCAGGGGGTGGAAAGGCTGTGCCACAGTATTTTCCAATCAGAGGAGAGTCAACAGTTGCACCATCTCGAACCTAATAGTAAAAGGATCATTAAAGAACAAGTTCAGCATGCATGATGAAATTTTGCTAACTTCACTGATGCACTTTAGAAGAGCTCTGTAATGGAATCATTGTTATCTGTTCTTAACAGTACAAACATTTGAAATGTATGCAACTTTATAGTTCAACTTTTAAGTCTCTAGGCAATCATGTTATAACAGCAACATATACTTAAACATGTAGCAATGTTAATAATAACAATATTTTGGATATGCATATCTTGAAGTTTAGAGGCATCATATTCATCTTTCAAATACAATTATTTCAAAAGAATTTAAAGAATGCAAACAACAGACACAAGCAGAAAATGAGTATCACAGATTATTGTTTTCCCTTCTACAGTTTAAGTTTACACTGCTTACTTTAATTCTGTGTTGTACTCATCATAGTCTAAGAAGTCTCTTGTTTGTTACTTTACATATAACCCGGGACTGTTTCAGTTAAGGGACGTAATGTACAAAAAGGAGAATGATGCAGTCGGACGCAGGAACACAGCAGAAACCCTACTAATGCAGCACAGCCTTAATAATCTGTCATAATGTTGGACAGTATGTACACTGACTACCTACATAATTGTACTTTTAAATGGTACTTCACTGCTTCTCACTAGCATGCAAAATATATTAGTACAAAGCAAGAATCAGTCTACAAAAACACTATGAAACCAAAAAGAAACACCTGTAGACACCAGTGAAAGACTGCACGTTTTTAATGTCTCATAAGCACATTCACTAGAATTTATTTGAAAAAAAAATTTCCCCTCCATCAACTCCTTAAATTATAACACAGTCTATGTTTTTGGTTTTAGAATATATTAGAACCTAATCATTCTGTCCAAACAGATAACACTCAAGACAGAAGGTTTGATTGTAATTTAAGAAATTATGAATGTCCACCATTTTCCGTCTTACATCACTTCTTCTGAGGCAAGTAGTTCTAATAATTATAAAACCTGAGCAAATCCGAACAAAACCAAATAATGGGATTAATCTATAGTCTTAAGAGTTTTCTGTTGTCATGAGAGGTGATATGGCATCATGGCCAAAGAAAATAACTAGTTTTTGGTTAATTTCTTTCAGCTCTGCAATTTGGCAGGATGGATTTTATCCATCATATTGGTCCCAAAATTGGGTATTGTTTTTTATACAGTACAGCGTTTAATGTAGTCTGAGATTTTGTTTTATTCATGCATGCTTATTTACTATTACAATGGAAACCCAACACTATATTTTAAATGGTATATTCAAATACAAAGGCATAGTTAGGGTGGGGCAAAGGAGGCATTCACCCTGGGTGCAAAATGTAAGGTGGTACAATCCACAATACCGGCATTCAGTTTCTGAATGCGGATACCATATTTGTGGAAGCACTTCACATCTTCATATATGGTCTAGTGTTGTACTGGCGTTCAGAAATCAAAGCTGCTTAGCTTCAATGGTGCATTTTTTGTACTAACCTATAGAAAGCTGCTTGTTACATTTGCAGCAAAAGGATTGCTAATGTTTAAAGAAAAGAAAGTGGCCTGCTTTTTTTTCTGTTCCTTAACTAAGAGAACCAAATCAGAAAACACAAATGGGGAGAAGGGACCTGGCTTACTCCTTCCCTGAGGAGAACCACATCAGGAAAAACACCCCTTTTTTTCTTCCTCAACATAGAGTTGAAAGGAGCACCAGGTCAAAGAAGAGCACTAGACACCACATGATCAAGCTAAACCTCTGTTCAAATGTCTGGTTTCTGCATATAAAAGAATGATACAACTTGTGCTTGAAATTCATACATCACTTGCAGTTCACATAAATGGCCCTTTTTAGCCACTGCATCAAACATCTGACATGAGCGCTCAGAGATTCTGTCATGTCTGTCTTGTAAACCAACACAGCTGAAACGGAGCAGGAAAAACGGTACTTCAAACGACCAAAAATATAAGGAAATTTATTAACGTTTGTTAAAATAAAGTGCTTTTCGTCTTCAGACCAAGTCTGTGTCATTAAACCAGACGAAAAGCACTTTATTTTAACAAACGTTAATAAATTTCCTTATATTTTTGGTCGTTTGAAGTACCGTTTTTCCTGCTCCGTTTCAGCTGTGTTGGTTTACTAGTTCGTGTTTAATTTACATGTCTGTCTTGTAGCTTGAAGTAGTATATACAGGTGCCAATAGGCATACACAAATGTGATATGTATATGTGCAGCATGCCAGAGCAAAACACAGACTCAGAAAAAAACAAAGAAATCTTTTAGTGTAAATATGGTAGTGTTTTGATATTATATAAGACAGACAACAGGGAGTAATCAGAAGTAATATTTTATTGCAGCTAAACACAATTTAATAACTGTAATGAGGAAATAAATTATCTACTCAGAAATGAAAACACAAACATTACATTTGTGACTTTGCAGACAGTAAAAGAAGGAGGCACCTGACTGACACACTGTTTTATGTGTTGTGATGTTCTAAAAAGAATGCACTTTTTGACAAAAAGAGACTGCGCTATACAAAGAAACGTATATAACATGAGCAGTGTATATAAATGAGTGATTGAAAAAAGGGACAATATACTTATGGATAAACAGTAGGCATTATGTTACTGGAGGAAATATTTAGTATCTACCTATATCAAGATGATATAAAAAGACACAGGGCCAAATTCAGCAAGCCTCCGTGTAAGAGTTCTAACTCTTACACGGAGGCTGCAGTTAAACAGTGTGATGTCAGCATGTCATGCATATGCATGAGGTGCATGAGGCATGCTGAATCACACTGTAACTCTTACACGGTCCGTGTAAGACAGTAGGGGGCGTGTCCGTAGGCTAAGCCCTGCAAGCGGACACACCCCCGGAAGTCTAGAATGGCAGAAAGTAAACAGTCACGAGAGAGGCCATGGAAATGTGAATAAACACACTACACAACACATGCCACCACAGACCAGCAATGTAAAAAGTGAACAGATGTTATAAAATGAAAATGAAAACTGTTTTATTTTTTTTAAAACCCCATAAATGTTTGCTACTGCGTGCGCTCGTGTGCGCGGGTGTGCTACTAGCGCAACTGCAGTTAGCAATCAGTGGAAAAGGATATAAGAACTAAACATGCAAAGTAAGCCAAGAAGTAATAGCATAGCGGTAGAGTTGTCGGCTTAAGAGCAAGCAGGCAAGGTTCGAGCCCACACAACAACCTTTTTTTTTTGTAAATAAGCACTAAAAAGGCCCCTGACAGTATTGTACAAATGTAAAAGTATTTCCTTTTGTAAAGTGGAATGTAATGGAGCATATATTTTCAAGTAATACAATAATAAAAATATTTAGAAATGTACTGATAGCTAAGCTGTGTGAGACAGACTGCCCATAGCTGAGTAGTGTTTCAAAGGCTGCAAATTGCTTGCCCGTAGCTAAGCACTGGTTTAACAGGCTCAAACTGTGTGCAACTAGCTGTGCTTAGCTTAACATGCGTGTTAATAGCCAATTAAGGTTTAACCCAGCGCACACCGTTTGCGCGGAGGTGCGTGCCGCGCCCACAAGCTAACCGCCGGTGTGCATGCGTGAGCTCTGCGCAAACGAGCGCAGACCTGTTTTTAAGTGCTTAAAAGTGCCTTTGGCACTTTTGATTGACAGGTCCTGTACTCATTTCGAAAGAAAAATAAATTCCCACTGCTAATCTCGAACCCAGGACCTTGGTAACACTAGTCTGTATGACCTACCACTAAGCCATGACTCTCATACAAGAACATAGTGCTAAAATAAATATAACATGTAATAGTAGGAATCAGTATAAAGGCAATATAGGATGTGTACTACCCAAAGCATGTCAGGTAGATTTTTAATGCCCGAATTACTGGATTCCCATACTAGTTTAGTGTTAACAGAAACAGCCCTGCTAATTGTTAGCTTGTACATAATAATGTAAGGTAATGTACATATATGAAAGTATTATATGTACATATATCTATATATATATATATATATATATATATATATATATATATATATATATTAATACATATGAAATATAGTGGTAGGTGTCAGTATTCATACACACTCACTACAGGAAACAGTGAAGATAAATGCAGCAACCAGAATCTACAACACAGCCTGACTCCTGTGAGACTTACTAACCCTTTTAACTGTGTAAAGGTGCCTGCAGCACTTTGATTGACAGATCCTGTACTCATTTCGAAAGAAAAATAAATTCCCACTGTCAGTCTTGAACCCAGGACCTTGGTAATACTAGTCTGTATAACCTACCACTAAGCCATGACTCTCATATAAGAACATAGTGCTAAAATAAATATAACATGTAATAGTAGGAATCAATATAAAGGCAATATAGGATGTGTACTACCCAAAGCATGTCAGGTAGATTTGTAATGCCCGAATTACTGGATTCCCATACTAGTTTAGTGTTAACAGAAACAGCCCTGCTAATTGTTAGCTTGTACATAATAATGTAAGGTAATGTACATATATGAAAGTATGTATATGTACACATACATATATATATATTAATACATATAAAAGATAGTGGTAGGTGTCAGTATTCATATACACTCACTACAGGAAACAGTGAAAATAAATGCAGCAACCAGAATCTGCAACACAGCCTGACTCCTGTGAGACTTACTAACCCTTTAACTGCTTAAAGGTGCCTTCAGCACTTTGATTGACAGGCCCTGTACTCAATTTGAAAGCAAAATAAAAGCATACCATTAGACCCTACCACAAGACCATTGTAACACTAGTCTGTATGACATACCACTAAGCCATGACTCTCATACAGGAATATAGTGCTAAAATAAGTAGAACATGTAATAGTAGGAATGAAGATAAAGGCAATATAGGATGTGTACTACCCAAAGCATGTCAGGTAGACTTTTACTGTCCTAATTACTGGATTCCCATACTAGTTTAGTGTTAACAGAAACAGCCCTGCTAATTGTTAGCTTGTACTTAATAATGTAAGCTAATGTACATATATGAAAGTATGTATATGTACACACACACACACACACACACACACACACATATATATATATATATATATATATATATATATATATATATATATTAATACATATGGAAATATAGTTGTAGGTGTCAGTATGCATACACACTCACTACAGGGAACAGGTGAGAGAAATGCAGCAACCTGAATTTACAACAGAGCATGAATCATGAGAGACTTACTAACCTTCACACTCACAGAACACTGTCGACAGCATACCAGCATGGTCCACGCCCTTACAATCTGAAAGGGCAACGCCTATCTCACATACCCTTTTATAGCACTGTCCTGAAATCACAGTGAGACATGCAATCAGTACACAACTGGCTGCATGCAATTAGCAAATGCTGCCTTACAATTGGTGCAGAGGCCATCACATGGACCTATGCAGATACTTACAAAAGCATCCAGTACTAACACTCCACACATGCAATACATTCATTGCACCAAACTGATGGAGAAAGAGAGAGAGAGAGAGAGAGAAAAAGAAAGAAAGAAAGCAATAAAGGCAGTGATAAAAAAACTGCATCATCACAGCAACAAAACCAGCAGCAGCAGCAGCAAACAGCAATTAGCACCAGTGACACAGCAACAGCTGACACAAACACAGGTAATGCAAAGTAGCAGGTTAATACTGTGTTTACTGTGAAACCTCCAAATGTATCATAGTTCACTATCTATAGGTATGTCCATGAGATAGGTTGTGTGTACATAGTCCTGATATATATACATATGTAATATTGCTGTACATGTCTTCCATACTTAAAATTTCCATAGCTTAGAACACAAGGCCAGTTATGCATATGATGCAGTAGTTCCCAGGGTCAGTAGAGGTTCCTCCTCATTGATGTGGGACCACTGTGTATGTATGGCACTGTTCAGGTACATATCCTGTAGTATGGCCAGGGTTTAATATCAGTCGGTAATGTGGTGCTATGTCCTCTAGGGGTGAACGTATCACACATCCAGGGATACCATTTTGTAACAGTGATGCTGTGTGCTCTGCAATGTTGAGGGTGGCCCTCACCTGGACATGTGAGATGATAGGGAGGTTACACTCATCTGTGATAACTAATTCCACTTGTGTAGGAGAATGGGGGGGGGGGATACCTGCACCTAAACTGTCTGCAACAATGTTGCCAATATCTGTGCATTTGGTGAATGTGAAGCATCTTACCACTGCTGACCACAGATGCCTTGCCTTCATGTGAATCTGCTCTGTGCTGCAGTAGCCTCCTGCTATTGTTATACAATGTGCCTGTATCTGTAGTCCACTGGACAGGATAAATAAGTGGTGTGCATACGGTCTGGGTTAGATATGTGTGTGCACATTACATGCACTATGTGGGATGTCTGTGGTAAGCTTTTGCAAAGGGGCCAGCAGTGTGTGTTGTGGCTTCCACTGGCCCAGTGGGCTGCATGGATAGCATCACAGTCCTATCTAGTGAATAACTGTGTAATTACATACATACATAGCAAGGTAGTGTACTGTGCTTGTGGTGTTGTTGGGATATGTATATCCAGGCCGAGTAATGTGTGTCCACATCACAGTGTTGGATGGCAACACACATACAGTATGTTAGGATGAACACCCAGAGTGTTCCAGAAGTGTTGCCTGTGCAGAAATATCTGGCCATTACCTGCGCATCCCCCACAACACACACACATGCAACATATGGCAGAAGTAGTATAGCAGTACACATAGGTTCATAGGTTCATACTAGGCTATTTGCCCTAGGGCATTGATAAGCCTAGCCAGAATGTGTTTGTCTTTTGCCACACAATTAAAATTTATTTTGCTATGCCCTTTTCCGAGGTTAGTATACTGTGCCTCTGTCTAACAGTGACATAGAAGTGATACCCGGTACAACTATGATCTCCCATCCACTCATCCAGATTCCTATGGAAGAGAGTCAATGAGGGACTCTGCCTAACCTGTACTGTGAGTTCATTACAGAGTGAAGGGAGCCTCTGGGTTATGAATCTGTCCCTCCAGCATGTCCTATTTATTTCAGTGCTAAGGTTCAGGTCTCTTGAGCGTGTGGCCGTATGGGATTTTGATTTCCTGAGGTGCAGCATGTCCATTACTTCTGGGTTGGACATGGCTGTATACGTCAGGCACAGATTGCCTCTGAACAGGCAGTATGCCACTGAGTCCAGCTGGATTTTCTTTAACCGGGCAGCATATGGCATCTGTTTGAGCCCTTTGATCCTCTTGATGAGGTACTGTTGGGGTTTTTCCAGTTGCTGTAGGTGTCTGGTTACGCAGACAGTCGCTCATGGGTTCTCGTGGGGGCATCCATGGCCGTACTGCCTCTGGCCGACGTGCCCAAGGAGGTATGTCAACCTCCACTATGTTTCAGACTGTTATGCAGGCACAGGTGCGTATGGAAAGGTACACCAGACAGGGTCTGAGGGAGCTGACAACATGTTGCACAGCCATGACAGATGGCATGTGTGACATTGCGAATGCTATTCGTAATTTCACAGATGTTATTGACAGACGTTGTGGGGACATACAACAGCTGCTCCACAACCAGATGTCCATGGGCCAGGGCGATGGTGTGCGTTTGCGGCGTCGACGTGGCCGTATGCCAGCAACAGCACCAGCTGGCAGTCGCCGCCGACAACAGGCCCACTCACGCACCTCAAGTGCCAGCAGCAGCCCCAGCAATGCTGGGTTAGTGCTGTCATCAGGACGCCCCAGGAGACCACGTGCATGTGGCTCTGGACAGTCCCAACAGGGAACTGTGTCCAGTCAACACACACCCACTTCCGATGACAGTACCCAGTCTGGGTTAGTACCGGATACGGTCCATAGCACCCCTGCCAGGCACAGGTACTGTGTCCGTGCCCACAGACACTGATCTGGATGACCTGACAGGTGCAGTCTGTGGCTGTCCACAAAACCCTGTACATGGCAGCCATTATGTGGGACTGTGTGCGTGCTTACACACATGCAGAAATGTAACACCTAGGGCAAACACATACACACACACACTGCACCAACACTGGTCCACCCTGTACTGCTGCCCTCACAAACACACATACACACACATGTCAATTGGCGGTAGCAGTGGCTGGCTTGGGCATACCTAACCCACACCCTGTGCATATGATGACACTGTGCCACCTCCTGCATACTACAACATCAGTGCAGGAAAAGGTAAACACGTTGCTGATGCACAGGGTGACTACATAGATGTGTATAAGTAGTAACATGTTGGTAACTGTTCACTGTTCCACTATGATTGTGTGTATATCCCAGCATTCCTGCTGCAGTAACTGTATGAATGTCCTGAATTGTTATCTGCACCCATACTACTTACCAAAGTGTACCAGCTGCTCACCATCACATGCTACCATTGACTATGGGAATGTGCATCATGTGCTGTATTGTAGATTCAGCTATATGTATCCGTTCTGTCACACATGCATTTACACACACCCAGCTACCCCTACACATGCACATGCTCACCTGCCATTTCCATTATTTATTACCCTACATGAGTAGCTGTCGACACATGACAGGTACACATTTGAAAAGTGCACTATTTGGATTACTACCGATTTCCTCCTCTCTACCTGTACTCACAGGGTGTAGGCAACCTCATTAGTTTAAAAGTGTAATGTGCATCAGGTACTGTGGTTCCCTGATTGCCACATCCAACATGTTTTCCATACAGAAATGCACACACAGAAACATCCCACATCCACACACTTGCCACATTCAGGTTTCAAAACACTATCTAGATATGTTCTGGTACATGTGCGTGTTACAGTAGCATGTAGCACTATACTGAGTACTGGCAGTTGTTTGTTGTCATGTTGTTTGTATAGGGTGCTGTCAACATCACTGTTTGTTAAGGGAAATGTGCACCCTGCAGTGCGTAGCCCCATCCCACCCCCAGCATTGTGCACACACACTAACCCCACTCACACACATACTTTCCATTTGCAAGATTCAAACCCCTACCTAACTGTGTTATGTCATTAGAGACAGACACATTAGCAGAGTGCGCTATTTGCATTAGCAGGAGAAATTCTTTCTAATGCTGTATTTAGAGGGTGCTGACATCATCTGTGTTTAGGAAGAGGGATGTGCACCCTGTAGTGTGTTCTCCCAGTTGGCAAAAGGCACTTTTCCCCCACAGCATTATGCACACACACAAATCCCACTCACACTAACTCACATCCATTCCCTTTGCAGGATTCAAACCCCTATCTAACTATGTTATGACACTAGAGACAGACACATTAGCAGAGTGCACTATACGAATTACTGGGGAACTTTAATTCAGGTAATATAGTTATAGAGTGCTGACATCATCAGTGTTTCAAAAGGGGAATCTGCATCCTGTAGTGTACTGTCACAGTTGCTAATAGGGGCATTTCCCACACACACATAGATGTGTTTGAGGTTTGCATATGTGGGGGATCCAGTACTCCAGTGTGATTAGTATACGGTTCGATTGCAACAATGAGGGATATACTTCAAGTGGTGAGCATTTTGTACTCATGTTTGTGATGATCAGGTCTAGTATATTTTCCCCTCTTGTGGGAATGTTGACTACTTGTTCCATAGCTAAAGAGTTTCTGAACTATGGGAACCCTAGAGCTTAGGTATTGTGGCTTGAGTAATGTTCACAGTCTATGTTTGGGTAGTTGAAGTCACCCAGTATGATGGTGTTTGCAGAGAAATCTATACTCTCCTGTGTCGTCAGGCAGGCTGTGTGGGATTACTGAGTTTGAGAGGGTGATGTAAGAGCTCCTCTGTGTCTCTTTCCATGTGGTCCATCTCAGGTTGTTCACACCAGCATGGACAATGACTGCCTCATACTTGCACTTGCTGTGGAGTGACCTGAGTGCTTGTGTTATGTGGCACATTCTATCACCCGACAGGTAGCTAAATGTGACCCTCAACTTGCTCAGTCTGGAGAGCGGGACGTCAGTGTGTCTGACTATGGCATCACCTATTATAGGTGTGTCACACATTGTGTTGGGCCTTATGGGCTGTGCCTGTTAAGAACACTGACTTTGTGAGGTCTGTGTTGCTTGAGATATGTGTTCATGTGGGATGCAGCATGTCTGGCCATGTCATTTCTGTCCGTGGTCTGGTAAGTAACACCTTTGGTGACATAGGTATTCATATGTCAGCTGGTGAGCATTTGCAGTGTTACCTACTGAAAGTGGTACAGCTTGTTTGTTGTACAGTGGACTACATGCAGCCCTGCTTACAGTAGCTATGTTTGCATGCATGTTTCCTTGCAGTTACCCTAGAATACTGATCCGACCTGCCATGCAGAGTTACACAGCTTCTGTGGACTCCTAGTGACATCTGCATAGCTTACTATATGTATGTTCATGTCTCACTTGACAGAATGTCACTGTTTCTCCTGTGCACATGTATGTTGCCTGTGACACTTTGCATATGACTTACCTGGCATCTGTCCATGTGAGCAGTCATATATGCCACTGCAGGACTCTAAACCTGATGATGCACACACTCAAAACATTCCTCAGCATGAAGAACATCGCTATCTGTGCAGTAATAGATACCGGATTCAGCGCTACCAACAGCACCCCAGCACTACCAAGTTATACCTCATACCATGCTTTTCAGGCCCAAAACTTGCAGAAAACCACAAAAGGAGGGGGTGTATTGATATTCATCCAAGATACCCACACCTCCAGGTTGGTGGCAAAGCACCAAACATCAGAGACTATCCATATGCAAGTAACAATGGGTAAAACTGCCTTCCAGGTTATAGTCTGCTACAGACCACCCTCACAAACACAAGAACCGCACTTGGCCTTCCTGAAAACAGTTGGAAATATGTAGGTCTGTCCATACACCATTATATTGGGTGAGTTAAACTACCCAAACATAGACTGGGAGCATGACTGTAGCTCCAACACCCTAGCCCAAAGATTACTGGAATTTATATACCAAAATGCTATGGAACAACTTGTTACCACTCACACAAGAGGGGAAAACATACTGAACCTGATCATCACCAACATGGGGACTCTATGCTCCAGACCAGAAGTGTATCCCTCACTGGTAAGATCAGACCATAAACTAATCTCACTGGATATTCACATCCCAAGGCCCCCCTGCACAGAAGAATACAGTCAACAACTCATGTAAAGCATGTTCACACTCCTCATAAATGATGTGGAAACCTTCAAAGCCCCCAGGCCTGTTGAAAATATGGACCAGACTGCAGATACCTGTATAAAGGCATTCTATGGACACCTTCAGGAATGCATGGATCATGCAATCCCAAATAAAAGCAAGACCCAATCCTCCAAAGGCAGATGTCCTGTGTGGTGGACACCAGCCATAAACAAACTACACAATAGAAGGATGAAGCTACTAAATGATACAACAAACTCCCAAAATGTGAAGGCATCAGTGATGAGTATTAGAAGAAAACTACAGGCACTCATAAGATTGTCTAAGGCCATCTTTGAGAGAAGATTCCACAAGACACTGAGGATAATCACAAGGCTTTCTTTAGTTATGTTAGGAACCTGGGTGGTAATTCCCAGATATGCTCAGAGGTAGTCCAAGATGTCAAAAGAAACACCAAACACACAGACATTGCAAACATCCTAGTGGACAGGTTCACTGCTAACTTCTCCCCCCCTCCACACCAAAAGGGCAAATATTTCTCCCAGCAGAGTGCTGACCCCCCCCCGACATCTCAGATGCTCAGGTAAGAGCTGCCCTCTCCAAAGCAATAAACACTGCATCAATGGGACCAGACAGTGTCCCAGGCTGTGTCCTACATGAACTCCAAGAAGAGCTACACCCAGATGTAACATTACTGTTCAATCCCAGCCTTACTACACGATATGTGGCCAAAGAGTGGCATACAGCAACAGTGGTCCCTCTACATTTAGGTGGTGCCTTAACGGATCCAGGACACTATCGCCCCATAAGTCTGAATAGCTTGGTCTGCAAAGCTATGGCAAGGATCATTGTGAACCTCATAAATATAGATATTGGGGACCTACAGACACTGCATCATACACAGTTTGGCTTTGTCAGTGGCAGATCCTGCCTCTCAAACCTGTTTGATTTCTTTGAAACAGTCACCATGGCCTAGCATAAGCCCTTGATACAATACCCCACTTGTGCATTCTAGGGAAGCTCACCAGTGTACATATTAACCCCTATGTCACCACATATATTGCACAGTGGCTCAAGGGCAGAACACACATGGTTAGAATTGCTGGAGCCATGTCAGCCTCAAAACCAGTTACAAGTGGTGTCCCACAAGGCTCAGCCCTGGGATCTGTCTTGTTCAGTATATATTTATCATAGGTACAGGCCAACATGGAAGGACTGCGGCTGAGCAAGTCGCAGATGACTGCAAACTGGACGCCATAATCAACTCTCCAGCCAACACACGCATCCTCCAAAAGGGCCTCTTAGAAACAGACGACTTGTGCCACAGCCATGGCCTCAAGCTGAATGCCAAAAAGTGTATAGTCATCCTCTTTAGCAAAAACAAAGTGACCACAAAGTACCACATATGTGTTAATCCATTAAGTACAGAAGAAGGAATTATGGACCTTGGGGCACACAAGTTGATACCATTCTCTCATTTGACAACCACATGGCCAAAGTGGTTAGAAAAACAGTTTATATAGGCCACCTCATCATGGAGGGATTCACATGTAGATCAGGGGGGGACATTGTACCTCTTTACTCATCCCTCATCATGCCCATGATTGACTACAATGCCCCTGTCGGCATGCACCTTACCAGACACCTGCAGTAACTGGAAAGACCACAAAAGTACCTCAACAAGAGGATCAAAGGGCTCAAACATATGCCACATACTGACTGGTTAAAGAAACAGCAGCTCTACTCAGTGGCATACTGCCTCTTCATAGGCAATCTGTGCCTGACATATAAAGCCATGTCAAACCCTGACTTAATGGTCATGCTGCACCTCAGAATATCCAAATCCCATCAAGCTACACGCTGGACAGACTTGAACCTCAGGAGTGATATACATAGGACATGCTGGAGGGACACATTCATAACTCAGAGGCTCCCTTCACTCTGGAATAGTATCCCAATACAGGTTAGGCAGAGTCACTCAGTGACTGTCTTCAAGAGGAATATTAATGACTGGATGGGACATTGTAGGTTTACCCTGGGTATCACTTATGTGTCACTGTTAGACAGAGGCACGGTATACTAACCTTGGAAAAGGGCATAGCAAGATAGATTTACAATGCATGGTGAAAGCCACACACATTCTGTCTAGGTTTATAAATGCCCTAGGGCAGATAGCCCAGTATGAACCTATTTACCTATGTATCTTGTTCACCATTGGCCCTATGTGCTGTTAATCACCAATGCAATCTCAATACTATGGTAGCATGTGCAAAGGTCAGTTGTCAGTCACCTCTATGGCACAGTTGTGGAATATGTGAGTCATGTAGTAATGTCACAGCTGCCACATGTACACAGTCAACCCTATCCCCTACCCATGGATGTACAACACATGTATGAGATGGAAACACATAGCCAAACTGTGGACTAAGCACTCTGAACCCAGTACTGGCATAACCTGTCAGGTGGCATGAAATACTCCAGTGACTGCAATACCAGTCTGATGTAGACCTACACTGACAGCAATACAAGCACGGGAACACACCGGGCCATTCGTGGAGCCTAATAATGGCATCCTGCCTGAGTGGCAGACACCTCTGCAGCTGGCGCACAGGCATACGTTAGGCCTGAACACAGCATGCATAACACATAGCACACAGATCCTGTGTGCCAAACAAGCACAATATGTACAGCTATACAACACTCCTGCTGCAGTTGTGTTATGTACTTTTATTGTCCGGTACAGTGAGGTCATGCTCACCAGGCTGAACAAGGTGAAGGTCACAATGATATGCTCATGGGGCACTATGGTCCACCACATAACACAAGCATACAGGTCAGTCAGATGCATGGACACATATGACTCAGTCATTGTCCATGCCACTACAGCTGACGTGTGATGTCCCTCACTGGAATACATGATAGTGAACATGGAAGGGCTCACTGTAGAACCCTGACCTTGGTTGGCATCATACCCTCACCAGGAATGCTGACATATTACTGAATGCTAATGAATTACTGTAGCTACAATACCCTAGCTGAAAGGTTCTTAGCATGCAGTCACTGCATTGCTATGGAACAACTTCTTACCACTCCCACAACAGGTGAAAACATGCAGCACCTGTTCATCAATAACATGTAGACTATATGCCCCAGACCAGGTGTGTATCCCTCACTACTACGTTGATTGCATCTACATCTCACACTGTATATACACATCCCACATGCAGCACCTGCACAGAAGACCACAGTCATAATGTTACCCAGTGCAAATACCATGTATTCACATGTGGCAGGCATCACACATGGTAACTATTGAAGGTCACAGGTACATCTGTGTATTTGGCACACACATACATCATGTGTGCATTTCCATAACTGGTTTAATCGATGTCATGCATTATTGTGAGAAATAAACCGCACACATGGGCATTCTGTGTGAGCAAAACACACGTGACATGTCTGGAATCAAAAGCCATATATAATTGTGCTATTGTTTAGAAAGGGGTATGTGCATCCTGTAGTGTGTTTTCCCAGTTGCCAAAAGGGATATTCCTTTCTTACAAACTTACACACACACTAATCCCCTTCATACACACTTGCCGGATTCAAACCCCTACCTAACTATGTTATGACACTAGAGACGGACGCATTAGCAGAGCGCACTATTCGCATTACTGGGAGATTTCTTTTCTCCTGATATACTTATAGGGTGCTGACATCATCGGTGTTTAGAAAGGGGAATGGGCATTCTGTGGTGTGTTTTCACAGTTGCCAAAAGGGATGTTCCTTTCATACACACTTACCCCCCTTCCCACACACTTGCCACTTGCTAGATTCAAACTCCTACCTAACTATGTTATGACACTAGAAACGGACACATTAGCGGAGTGCACTGTTCAGATTACTGGGAGATTTCCTTTCTCCTGATATACTTATAGGGTGCTGACATCATCAGTGTTTAGAAAGGGGAATGGGCATCCTGTGGTGTGTTTTCACAGATGCCAAAAGGGATTTTCTTTTCATACACACTTACACACACACTAACCCCCCTTCACACACACTTGCCACTTGCTGGATTCAAACCCCTACCTAACTATGTTATGACACTGGAGACAGACGCATTAGCGGAACACGCTATTCAGATTATTGGGAGATTTCCTTTCTCCTGATATACTTATAGGGTGCTCACATCATCAGTGTTTAGAAAGGGGAATGAGCATCCTGTGGTGTGTTTTCCCAGTTGCTAAAAGGAACATTTCCCTCACACAGACTTGCACACAGACCAACCACAATCACCCACACACACACACACTCTGGATAAGCTGTCATTCCCTAGGGCAAACAGCCTAGTGTTGGCCTCTACACCCATATGTTTAAGTGTCAGATGCACATTATTTGGTGCTGATAGCAGTGTTTGCAGGTCTTTATTGCCATAACATTTCCTGTTTGTATGAACAACTTGTGTATCTGTGGAAGATGTTTGCATATGGGGGAAATCCACTATATCATGTATGTCTCTGTAGTCATTTAAGTGTGAGCACTAAAGCTGCTCAATAATCCATTCATAAAGTGATTATTGAGCAGCTTTGGGCACTTTATGAATGAATTATTGAGCAGCTTTGGTTACCTCTCTGTCTTTATATTTGGCTTGTTCTTTATTGTTTGGTTTCTGAACAGAGGGAGATTTACACCGTTGGATAAGAACTTTTGGTTATTATTAAGTGTGAGCACTGTTCAGATTGCTATAATGTTGTTGGTTACTGGAATAACACGTACATATACCAGATATATGTGGCAAAATGCTAAACTGATATTTGGACTAAGTGTGTGAGCATGCCCAGTTCAGCCTTCCCATGGCATGTTGTGTAAAAGATGTCTCATTTATCAAAGTGTGTGAGCATGCCCAGTGTGAGCTTTCCATATGTTGAACTCTGCAGCCCATCACATTTGTGGAGGAGTGTGAACTTCAACAAATATCTCCTGTTTATGGTTGTGTGTTCTGTGTCATGTTGTGTAGTTACTGTACAAATGCTTTTTGTGTGAACACAACAGGGATTATACTGTGCCTGCAGGGTTTGCATGGGATACTTTGCATACAATTGTAAACATCTGTTCATACTGACCTAACACGGTAGTACTGTATAGTGTAGTGGTTCAGTACTTTCACTGTGGTGGACAGTATCCTGGGCTTTAGTCCTATCACTGCTTTACATTTCCATAGTGAGCACAACAGCCTGGTTAGGGTCCAGTTGTGCACATCTGACCATGTTGCATTATGTTCAGATATTAACTACTTACAACAGCCTCGTCCAACATCAGTAGTGTATTCCACAACATAGGTGTACATTGGCAAACACTACCGATGTGCCCTAGGCCATTTCTAATGCTAGTCAGAGAGTGTGTTTGTCCTTCAACACATTGTAAGTGTAGTTTGCCATGACATATGTCATGTTTAGTATACTGTGCCTCTGTCTACCCATGACATAACAGTGATACCCAGGGTAGACCTACCATCTCCCATCCACTCATTAAGATTCCTGTTGAGGAGAATCAACGAGTGACTCTATGGATAACCTGTACTGGTAGTTTACTCATGCGTTGTGGTGACTTCTGTGTTATGGATAATGCAGTACAGCTTGTTCTATGTATGTCAGTGCTGGGGTTCAGGTCCCTCATGTGCATAGCTCACTGCCATTCAGATTGTACAAGGTGCAGCATGTTCCTTGATTCCAGCTTGGACATGGCTTTCTACATCAGGCACAGCTTGCGTCTGGGTGGCCAGCATGGCAGTGTGCGGAGTTGCACTCTTGTTTAATCAGGCAACACATTACATCTGTTCAAGCTCTGTGATACTCCTGGTGGGGTACTGTTGTGGACTTTACAGTTGATGGAGGTGTCTGCTGAGGTACACCCCACAGGGGCTGTTGTAGTCAATTGTAACGCTGATGAAGGATAACCGCAGAACCACAATGACCTCCCCTTATCTAGATGTCATAACCTTCATGATTAGGTTGGTATATGGATTGTTTCTGTTAACACTACAGCCACATGTTTGTCCAATGCAGGATATCTATCACCTTGTGTACCCAGGTCTGTCATTACATGTTAAGTATGTAATGGGTTAACACCTATGTGGTAATTGGTGGTCACTTACCGTATATCCACAGAGGTTGACTATACAGTTTTCTCCATTTAACTCGCTGACATGGCTATGGCACCAGTTGTCTGTTTCTATGTGGCCCTTTTGTGGGATGCTTGTGTCAGCTGGAGTGTCAGATATGTTGGGCAGTTTGTAGTCCTCTGCAAACATGTTCAGGCACAGTCCTTACATGTTGGCCTGTACCTATGGGGCATATATACCAGACGGGGAAGGTCCCAGGACCAAGCTTTGTGGGATACCTGTTATATGTGGTTTGTAGTCTGACATGGCTGCAGCATGTCTGACCATGTCAGTTCTGATGTTGGTCTGGTTTGCAACCCCTCTAGTGACATAGGGGTGTATATATAAGCTGGTGAGCATATCTATATTGAACACGTAGGGTATTGTATGGAAGGCTTTGCAAGGTCCAGCTACGCTATGTGGACCACATTGCCCTCATCAGTGACCTCGGTTACTGTTTCAACTTAGTCACACATGTTTAGGGGCAGGGTCTGCACTTAATAAACCCACACTGGGAAGGGTCGGGTGTCAATAGATCCCCAATATCTTTATGTCTGCGGTACATGCTGATCCTTTCCATAGCTGTACAGACCAAGCTTCTCAGGATTCTGAGGTGGTTATTTTTAGTATCCATTCAGGCGACACCTTTCTTGAGAACGACCACTGTTGTTGTACACTGCTCTTTGGGTACATATCCTGTGGTAAGGCTGACATAATGTCAGGGAGGCAGCAGTCTGCTGGGAAAGATATTTTGCATTATGGGGGGGGGGGGTTGCACTGCACCTGTCAGGATGTATGTTGCCAATATGTGTGTGTGTTTGGTATGTTGTTTGTAATATTTGTGTGATCCAGAGCATATCTGGGAATTCACAACACGCTTCCTACCATCAGTTGCAGCAGCATTGGGATTATCCTTAGTGTCCTGTACAATTTGTATCATAATAGGTTCATAGGTTCATACTAGGCTATCCACCCTAGGGCATTTGTAAGCCTAGCCACAGTGTGTGTGGCTTTTGCCACCCCTTGCTATGTGAATATTATGGCCATTTATGATTTACTTAGCTGTGCCTCTGTCTGGACATGACACAGTAAAGACCCCCAGTGTACATCTACAATCTACAATCATCCATCCATTTTGCCAACGTCCTGTTGAAGAGTGTCAGTGAGGGGCTCTGCCTAACATGTAGTGGTATTCTGTTCCAGGATGTGGAGAGCCTCAGGGTTAGGTATCTGTCCCTCCAGCACATCCTATTTGATTATGTGTTGAGGTTGACATCTCTGACTCACACAGCTCTGATGGGGTGGAGCATGTCCATTACTTCTGTGTTGGACATGGACTTGTACAACAGACATACAATGCCTCTGTGTAGGCAGTATGTGACTGCATTCAGCTGTGGTGTCTACAGCCAGGCAGCATATGACATATATTTGAGACCCTTTCTAACTCTTGGTGAGGTACCTTTGAGGTCTTTCTAACTGCTACAGCTGCCAGGTAATGTACATCCCAAATGAGGCATTGTACTACATTATGGGTCTGATAAGGGAACAGTATAGGGGCACAATGACCTTTGTTGACGTAGATGTGAATCCTTTCATGATACAGTGTCCAATATAGACAGTCTTCCTAGCCAAATTGGCAATGTGACTGTCACATAACAGGTTACTGTCCACTTGTGTCACTAGGTCCCTGATTACTCCTTCCATACATAATGGTTTACTACCTATGTGGTAATTTGTGTGTACCTTGTTTTGTATTTGGTGGTACATTCATACTGTCCACTGTCTTCAGGTCAGTGGGGTGGGGTTCCTGTGTGTGAGAGTGTGGTCTGTAGCATGCTACAGACTGTACAGCAGTCTTGCCTATGGTTAGTTGCACATGGGTGGACTGCAATGACGTAAGCATTGTCAGTTAACTGGACATATAGGTGTCTGTGCTGAATATGGATACTCACCCTCCTTTTATGTTTTGTTCCAGGTTTTGTGGCCATAACACATGATATGTGGTATTACCTGGTAGTGCTGGTGTGCTGTCACGAGGCTTGCAGCAGGTTTCTATCACTGGACAGACATCAATGTTCTCCATACTGGGGAGGGCCTCAGGAGCATGCATACTGAGGTTTACACGTCATTGATCAGCGTTACCCTTCTGTTTCTTTCCAGTTTTGTTTTCTATGGTGGTGGGTTAGTCTTTACGGCCTTGCCTACAAAAGGATCTCTGTAGGTTGCAAAAGCCTTAGGCAATATCCAGACGCCCATGGGTAACAGGTGCAAGCCATCGCTGGAACAGCAGCATGTCTCACTATGGAGTCACCTATTACAACTGTATCAGGCATGTTGTTTCTCCTTCTGTCCTGTGACTGTTTGGCACACCAGCTTTGTGTACTATATGTTACATGTGCTATGTCTGGAGGTTGTTTTATTGGGTGTCTGCTTTGGAGGCTTGTGTTGGTGTTGTGTGTTTGTAATTAGGGCCTCTGGGAATGTTTTTGTGTTTATGTGTTTGGTTTACAGTCTTTGTAGGTCTATGTGGGACTGGGTTTGTGGTGTATGTGGTTACCTTGTCCTCCTGACTAGTTTTGACAGTACTGATTTGGGGGTGCTCAGGTTTGGCTACCTGGTTGCATCTATCACATATATTTGTATTTATTGGGGTGAGTTGTTGTTGTGTGTGTACTTGGGACAGGTGTCACATTGCCTCTGGATTCACAGATTCTACTTGTTTTGCCTGGCCTTAGTGGATTGTATGTGTGGACACATTTTATTGCCATACTAGTGATCACTGATTACTTCACTTTTTATGTTTGATCTATCATGTGGTAGCTTCCTCATTCTCTTCAATGGTTTAGTAATTGCTGGAGTCCAGCATGCCAGATGCCTGGGTGTATGGCATTGTGTCTTTTTGTTATTTGTGATTGCAGACTCCAAGCACTCTTGGCTGTGTTCATGGTATGCCTGTATAACATGTTCTGCAGTGTGTCCCATATTCTGGACTTGCACAGGGCCTTTCATGGATTCCACATTGGTTTGTAGGGTGCAAGCTATGCTTTATACATGTGTTTCACTGTGGTATTCTGGCCAGGGACTGGGGTCGGGATGTGTAACTACAGTGCGATTACTCTATGGTCTGGTCTTACCAGTGAGGGATACACTTCTCATCTTGACATCCAGTACACATATTTCTGATTATCACATCCAGTATGCTTACCCCTCTTGTGGAAGTGTTACATTTTGCATGTCCATTTTGTTTGATGGATTCTGGGAAATTGTCTACAAATGTGTCAGTGCTAGTATAATACAAAGAGTATAGTGACAAACGTCTCAAAAGCTGACTTCACACTTCTTCAGACTGAGATGGTATCCTTTAAGCCCACTGGGCCAGTGGAAACCACAACACACAATGGTGACTCCTTCACAGACACTTTCTACGGACATCTCCAAGAAAGCATGGACCATGCAATCACAAATAAAACCAAGACCCTCTCCACCAAGGGAAAGTGGCCTGTCTGGTGGACCCCAGCCTTAAACAAACTGTATAACAGATGAAGGATACTAATGCAAGACAGAGCTACATCTCCTAAAGGGAAGGTGGCTGTGATCAGCACTAGTAAAAAGCTACATTCTCTCATAAAGACATCCAAGGTCAACTTTGAGACAAAAATCACCAAAGACAATAAAGATAACCACAATGCCTTCTTCAGTTATGTCAGAAACCTGGGTGGGAACCCTCAGATATGCTCAGAGTTGGTACACAACAACATAAATTTCAGTGACCTGACAGATATTGGCAACATTCTGGCAGACAGGTTCAGTGCAATTTTCCCCCTCCCTCATCCCCAAAAGAAGATAGTTATCACAGCTGAATGTAACCTCACTGTCATCTCAGATGTCCATGTAAGAGCTGCACTCAGCAAAGACAAAAACACATCATCAATGGGACCTGATGGTATCCCCAGTTGCGTGCTACGTGAACTCCAGAAGGAGCTAAACCCGTATATACAAATGCTATTTAACCTTAGCCTTGCTACAGGATATGTACCTGAACACTGGCGTACAGCAACAGTGGTCCCACTCCACAAAGGAGATGCCTCCACAGACCCTGGGAACTACCACCACACAAGCTTAACCAGCCTTGTCTGCAAAGCTATGGAAAGAGTCATTATGGAGCTCTTAAACAGAGACATTGGTGACCTACAGACCCTTGATCCCACCCAGTTCAGCTTTGTACAGGGCAGATCCTGCCTTTTGCACCTAGTTGACTATTTTGAAACTGTCAGTAGGGCCATTGATGAGGGCTAAGTGGTCCACACAGCCTACCTGCACTTGGCTAAGGCCTTTGACACAATACCCCACTCAGGCATCATAGACAAGCTCAACAGCTAAAATATAAAACCATATGTCACAGGATAGGTTGCAAAATGGCTAAGAAACAGAACCCATAAAGTCGACATTGCAGGTGCCTTGTCAGATTCAAAGCCAGTCACAAGTGGTGCCCCACAAGGATCTGTCCTGGGACCCCTCTTATTTGGCATTTACTTTTCAGATGTGAAAGCAAACATAGGAGGGTTGTGGCTGACAAAGTTTGCAGATGACTGCAACCTAGGCACCATAGTGAATACATCAGCCGGCACACACATCCTACAGAATGCCCTCACAAAAACAGATAGCTGGTGCCGGAATCATGGCCTGAAACTGAATGCAACTGATGTGTAGTCATCCCCTTTGGGAGGAACAAAGTAAACAAAAATTAACACATAGACAGCAACCCACTGAGCACAGAAAACAAATCAGACACCTGGGGACCCATGTAGATAGTGACCTCTCGTTTGACACCCATGTTGCCAAAGTGGTTAGAAAGACTTTCTATCTTGCCCACCTTATCATGAAGGGTTTTCCATCCAGATCAAAGGAGGTCATTGTACCCCTATACTTCTCCCTTATCAGGCCCATGATTGAATACAAAGCCCCATTTGGTATGTACCTCACCCAGCACTTGCAACAGCTGGAGAGACCCCAAAAGTACCTTACCAAGAGGATCAAGGGTCTACAACACATGTCATATGCTTCCAGACTAAAGAAAATCCAGCTTTATTCAGTAGCATACCGCCTACTTACAGGTGACCTATGCCTGACATACAAGACCATGTCCAATCAGGATTTGGTGGACATGCTCCACTGCAAGCAATCCAAATCCACCAGAACCATGAGAGCTAAAGATTTGAACCTCAGCACATACATGTATAGGGCATGCTGGAGGGACAGTCATAACTCAGAGGCTTCTCACACTCTAGCACAGAATCCCAGTTCATGTTAGACAGAGTCCCTCACTGACTCTCTTCAAGAGAAATCTGGACAAGTGGATGTGAGATCGTAGGTTTACCCCAGGGGTCCTCCCTGTGTCACTACTAGACAGAGGGACAGTCAACTTATTCGATTAAGTAAGGGGGTCATAATGTGTCACTACTAAGTCAGAGGCACAATATTCGGAATCTATTTTGTACACTTATTACCACTATAAGGGGTGGCAATAGCCACATCACTATGGCTAGGCTTATAAATGCACTAGGGCAGATAGCCTAGTAGTAAACTATGAAACTATGAAACTATGGTGTATGTGTAGGTATTTTCAGTCAAGCAATATAATGTGGTTTGGGGGGCTTGATATCTTCATGTATTCCAACATAGGCCTGGTGCAGTTCCTGCTATTAGGACAGTGGTCTGCAGCACGCTATATAGTAGTAGGCAGTTTTAGCCATTGGTATTTGACCATGGCTAATCCATGCTGCTTCTTGTTGTGGTACCAACATGGGGTGTGGTTATCCATGACATTTATTGCTAGTCACCCTCGTTTTTTAGCTTGTTCCATGTTTTGCAGCTGTACATCACTGTATGAGGTGTGACCTGGTAGTGTTAGGGTGCTGATGTGGGCTTTGACCCAGTTTTCTATTACAGCACTGATATCTACATTCTCTATACTGTGTGCGTTTACACTGCACGCATCTTGCTGTTTATACTTCTGGCATTGGGTAGCATTACATCTAAGTTCCTATCCCTTGTGGTACCTATGAAGGTGGGTTTGTGTTTTTGTGGTTCATGATTGGTGAGGGTGGATGTTAGTCAGGGTCCTCAGGTGTGCATATGGTACATGGTGTTACATTACTTAACACATGGCATTCATGCCTCAGGTGGTGCTGCAGGGCTGCCTCTGTCAGATGCACATACTACACTCCCTGTACATGTTTGGAAGCAGGTTGTGTCATGTTAGGCGTCCCTGTTACTATATGAGTGAGTCGGAGGGGGTATCATTCCCAGTGTTCCTACTGAGCCAGTGTATGTGCTATGCGTTGCCTCTTTGCCAAGGCCAGGGCATACTGGGCACGCCTCCATCTGCCTACTGGGGCAAGGTCAGGTTGTTCCTCCTCCGAGTCACCCTCTGTCTGTGGTGGCCTTGGCAATGGTGGGGGTATGTTTGGCCCAGCCCTATGCTGGTCCTGCTGCAGCTGTTTCCGCAGGATCATATTATGTATCATAGCACATATCATGATCATTTGGGTACATGTAGTTGGTGTGTACTGCAAGGCTCCACCAGATGTGTCCAGACACCAGAACAGTGACTTGAGCAGCCCAAACACACGCTCTATGACATTACGTGTTTGTGCGTGTGCCTCATTATGGCGTTCCTGTTCAGGTGTGTGTGCATTTCTGATGGGTGTCATCAGCCACGGCTCAAGTGCATAACCTGCATCCCCCACTAGGTCCGTGTGGGAAGTCCCCACTGGCAAATGATTGGTACAGCTGCGTCAGATGCCAGATGTGGGAATCGTGGTAGCTCCCAGGGCAGCCAGCACACACATTCATTATTATGCCCTGGGCATCACACATGACCTGGCAGTTGATGGAGGGGAATCCCTTGTGGTTAATATAGGCTCTACCTCGCTCACCAGCTGGTGCTTTGATGCATATGTGCGTGCAGTCTATTGCACCCAGTACCTCAGGGTATCCCGCTATTTGCTGGAAGAGACGCATATTGCTGGCCAATACCTCACGGTCATTGGGGAAATATACATGATCACCGACATGTGCTGACATGGCATCCAGGAACTGGTGCAGTACCCTGGAGGCTGATGCCTGTGATAGCCCCATCATATCACCAGTTGGTCTCTGGAAGGTACCTGTTGCTAGTATTCTTAGGCCAACACATACCTTGGTTTCCACTGGGATGGGTTCCCCTCTTTTTGGTTCTGTGTGTGAGACGTGGCCTGCACAGCTCAACAATTTGCTGCAGAAGGTCTCTGTCCACTCTGTAGCGCTCTACTATCTCCAGCTCATGTAACCCATGGTAGGTGACCCTGGGCCTGTATACTCTTCTCCTTCTCCTCACTCTGAGTTGTCTGTCAGCATCTGCATTGTCACCACCCTCAGCAATTCGCCTATGCCTGATTATAACAGCTATGGCAGCCCCTAGCATTTCTGCTCTGAGTTCAGCTTTTTCAGTTTTCAATTCTCATAGCTTACTCCTTTCTTGCAGTATCTCTTGAGAGAAACACCCTGCACTGCTGTTTGCAGTGTTTTAAGTGCTGGATTGGGCTTCTATTCTGCCTGTGTAATTGCCTGCTTCTAATTGTTATCACCAATTAACTCCAGCAGTATCCTCTGGCAGCTTCCTTGTAATCTGGTTGTTTCCTTTTTCCTCTCTGTTTCCTCAGGGGGAGCAATGTGCACACCAGCATAAGCACACTCACAGTGACTTAAACGCACGCACACATCCTTACACGGTTTGAACTTGGCTGATTCATGGTAAAACGCGCGCACATTGCCTTACACATGTGCACACCCGCGCAAACTGTTGTAAACGGTTTGCAACATGCTCCCACATGTTGAACCTGCCTTACACACGCGCACATGCGCGCATGCATATATATCAAGAAAGTCTGAGTGTAGGGATAGTGTGCACCCTCTATTTCTTGACTTTCCTAGTGTTCTGTTGGGACACACCTCTCTCCCTGATGTCTGTCTGTCATCTGTCACGTTACACTGCCCTCCAATGTGATACATTTATTTCTATCATTCCCCCCCGTGATGTCACCTACCTCTTACTCTATTCCTCCCCCTTCTGTAACTCTTACACTACTCGGAAAATGCTCATTACCTATGTGGCAGTGTGATTCAGTATTGAAACCCTCATTTACATAGGATTGCCTAGTAATGTTTAGTTACATCTCTTACACTGAGCTTCCCCCCCTTGGCAACCACTACATGGTGGCCATATTGTTTTTGGTCTGCTAGTCCCTGCATTGTCATTCCATGTAATACATAAAACCCACAATTGTGAGCTTATAAGCTTCGGTTTTTACTTTTGAGCAGCGCACCCCGTTATGCTGGTGTGCTGCAGTTAAACATCAAAATCCCCCGAAAAAAAAAAAAAAAGTTATTTTAAATAATTTAGCATCACTTTTTAATGCCAATGGCCACATATTTGGCCATTGGCATGCTAGATGACACATATGCACCCTTTATTTGGAGCTGACATAGCTCCGTTGTCAATTTTGCAGAAATGTACTCAGTTGTCAGCTGAGTACATTTCTGCAGCTAAAACATCCATTACACAGACTGGTTTGGGCTTCCTGGATCGCTCAAATACCTCATTTGCATATATTTGAGCTGCAAATGAGGTATTGAGCATTTCCACGCCCAGTCCGTGTAAGAGACATTTTAGCGTCTTTAACGGAGGTTTGGGCTGGGCAGCCATGGTGGTGCAATGGTTAGCATTGCTGCCTCACAGCAAGAGGTTCTCTGGTTCAATCCTTGGCTGGGGTGCCTTCTGTGCGGAGTCTGCATGTCCTCCCTGTGGTCGCGTGGGTTTCCTCCGGGTGCTCCGGTTTCCTCCCACATCCCAAAGACATGCTGCAGGTGGATTGGACACTCTAAATTGGCCCTAGGTGTGCATGTGAGTGTGCCTTCTGTGGAAGGTTGGGCGCCGGGCTGGCAACTCGACACCGTAAAACTCCACTGCCATTCAATGTGCGGACAAGGTGATCCGCTGTGGCGACCCCTAACCGGGAAAAAGCCGAAAGAAGAAGAAGAAGAAGAAGAACGGAGGTTTGGGCTGTTCCTGGATCGGGAGGCTTAGACGGAGGCTTACACTACTCTTAAACTCCGTGTAAGCCTTAGTGAATCCGGCCCACACATTTATCTTTCAAAAGCAATTTTTCTACATAAAATGGAAATCATGTTATAAAGTGTTACTTTTTCATTTACAAACTGCACATCGTATTTCTGAATACAAACAAGCAATTTTGATGCAAAAAATGTGTATTCTGATAAAAGTCTGAGCAGTAATTTAGAATGAAACTTTATTGAATCTTTGTTGGATATGTGGTTATTTTTGATACCTGTGTGAAAGCATAGTTAACATAAAGAATGGAGTTATAATGCATTAAAATGTGAAATTGAAGACAGTTGTTGAGCAAAAAGTATAACTGGTCAAAGCACTTCAGAGTGCAGTCCTCTGGGTAAAATGAGATATATTTGTTTGTTCAAGTCGCACATTCCAGAATTAAATGATCAAATATTTGTGAGTGGTAGTATGCAGTCCACAGCGACATTTATTTTTAAACATCTTCATTACATCACAACTGAAATAACAAAGGTACATATGTATAGTAACAGAAAATAAAACAAACCATAGTTAGAATTCTCATTGTTTTCTCACAGTGTATATGCATGTTTTCTTTTTAATAATTATACAATCCATCATTATATAAATTGCTCAGTTCTTCCCATCCCTTAATCCCCTTCCTGAAAATTATTCTGCAAATTCCATTTATTTGTATGTAATTTGCTTCTTTCCTTTTCTAAATATCGTACATACAGTTCTTTTATTTCCTTTACAATATTCAGTACTTTAGTTATTGCTGGTTTACATTTTGATTTCCATTTCCTAGGAACTTCTTTTTTGGCAGCCAATAACACTAAACTTAATAAGGCAATTCAGATCCTGTGTCCCAAATGAAACAAATCAGTTGCTTAGTTGCAACCATTTGTTCTTCCAATATTTTTGACCAATTACTCTGAAATGAGTTTTTAAAATCTTCCAAATTATTATACTTCATGTAACATCCCCTCTCTAAGCCACTAATCAAGTAGCCTAAATTCTCACCACTGACACTGGAGAGGGACGTTCACTTGGTGCAAAAATGGACACACACAGTATTTCCAGATACAGCTCTCCACATCAAGCACAATTTCGTCTGTACCGAGACCACATAGGGAACACACTTAGTCTCTCTCTCTCTCTCTCTCTCTCCAGATTCCTAGTAAGACTCCTCACTGGCACAGCTGTAGAGTTGAGACCTCAGCCGAATTTCCAAGCTAGGTCCTGTAGCACCTTTTCTGTGAAACCAGTGTTCCATGTTCCTGCTCCAAGGAGCTGACACAAACACACACACACACTCATTGAGATTTGATTTTTGCACACACACCCACACCTGGGAAAGGCTGGCACAAATTTACTAGCTATGCCCTCTTCTGCCCAGACTATAAGGTAGTTACTGCCACCAGGCACTCCAAAGCCAGCTACTCTACGACTCTTACAGGGGTACTCAATTATACTGAGTGAAAGTAATAATTGCAATGGTAGCGTTTGACCAATGCAGTAAGGCTTTCAGGAGTGGACACACAGTCACCAAATAGATATAAATGCTCTCAAACATTAAAATATTTTCTCAAGGACCAGACAGGATGAACAGTTTAAATATATTTAATAATAAATAATAACAGAACATAAAAAATACTATTTACAATAAACACCAGAGTTTCATATCACAAGAAATATTAAAATAACAGAGATGAATAGATTCACACAGATACAGAAAAACAGCACTTGACTAATCTCACTATATTTTCCTGACTGATCTAAAGAATTACTATTCCCTGGTCACTTACTAGAATAAGGCAAGATGAAGTAGCATGGGGTCCTTCTTTGTCAGGTTCCAAAAACAGAGTGCTCTGAGAATTCAGTCTCACCAAGTATTAAAACACCATTTCAGTGATGGATTACAGAATGACATGACATACATTCGGTCATCTGACTTCTGGTTCCCATGCTACCCCCTTGGCCAGAAGCTGCCAGGATTTAGCATATATGTGTCAATAATACACACACATATAGCTTGCTTACATCTGCTGCAGCTTCTGGAAATCATAAAACAATTTCAAACCTCCATCCTTCCAGAGTAGAAATTAGTTGACCCCAAAGACAATACAGAAAACTTCCTAGTAGAGACTTTTTGTTTCTGGCTGCATTGTGAACTATAAAACTTGTTCCCAAATACCTTACTCTTTCCAATCACACCTCCAGCATTTGTTGCCTACTTGAGGAAAAAGTCTCTTAAGTCTGACTGGGGTATAAAATACTTATGAAAACACTTCCAAGCAAAAATTTTAAACCTTTTGAACTTTGTTGCATACATGGGAGCCATACAGATGTCTTCCTATTGTTCCCTTGTAAAGTGCCATTCCAGTCTCTCTTCCCAATCTTTTCTAACATCCTCTGCTTGATTCTTATGGTTACCATACAGTACTTTATATGACCTTCTTATTACCCCTTTTTTTAAAAACAGCTTCTGTTCTAGACTTAACTAAAAACAGTACTAGAGCTGATCTTTCACTTACCACTTCCCTACCCATCTCTTTGCCTATACTCTGATATTAATCCCTGGTAGGGAACACATCCTCTAACTTGCAGTCCAAGCTAATGCTTGGCCTGATTGCACTCCATTACCTTTCCCACTCTACTTATTTGCTCCCAATACCTTTGATCCTTTGTTAATTTTCTTCAGTAAATTCCAGCCCTGTCTTGACTATTTTCTATATGGCTGTTATTCTCATTAATGACTTGCATTCAAAATCCTTCTCTCTCCTTATTTCTCAATGCCCTCCCTTCAAAATTATCCCTTTCCACTTTGATTTATATCCTTCTGCTTGTATTATGTATATCAGCCTTAACTGTGTAGCATTAAAGTGTCCTTTCAAATCAGGTAATGCTAAACCACTGTGTTCTATGGGTAGAATCAGCTTATCCCACTTAGCTTCTGACATCCTCCTCTCCTAAATAAATATCTTCATCTCTGTATTAATTAGTGTCCAGAACATCTCCTTTGGTTGATAAAAATATGTCTGACACATGTCTCAAAATGTTTTACAAAGCCAAAATGTCAAATTCAGGATTTTTCAAGAACAAAATAATATCGTCTGCAAATAAATCTACCTTTTCTTGACCACAGTACCACTTATATCCTTGAACTTGATAGTCCCTTATTTTGTTTGGCAGTGGCTCTAAATAACAAAGGGAAAGAGGACATCCCTGCCTTGCTCCTCCATTCAAATGCAGCTTCTCGGAAATAAATTTTCCCATTTAAATTCTTGCATCTCACCCTTTTATATATACCCCTAATTAACCCTATTATTCTATCAGGAAATGCCGATACTACCACTGTCCTATTCATAAAATCCTACATGACTCTATTGAATGATTTTTTCTGCATCAAGACCCATCAACAATAGTGGCATCTTCTTATAGTTTGCTTTTCTCCAGATCACCATTATTCTATTACCAAATGTTTGTCTCCCCTGCAGAAAAAAAACACATTGCTCCACACCTATCAATTTTGGCAACATGATTGCCATTCTTGTAGTTAGTGTAGACATAAACACTTTATAATCATCATTTAAAATTGAAAAGGATCTGTACAAAGATGGGCCTGAAAGGTCTTTGCCCCCTTTGATTTATATAGCCAACAAAGCTTTCTTCCAAGATGCTGGTATTTCCCCACCTTTTAAAATGCTGTTAAACAAAATCTTCCAGACATTTATAATTTTTCACTCTGTGTAAAGCAGCTTCGCTTAATCTACAAATCAATTTTCTATCTTCGATATAGTCATTTAAATGATGCTTGAAAGAGCACAAGGTTGTCACCTTTCTTAGTTCAAGAGGTGGTCTATACTACAAGCATGGAACTAATTGTGAAATAAAACACACTCTTTTAACTTTTTTACACATAACAACTTAATACAGTGAACCTCTCTGCTATTTTTTTTTTTTAAATGATCTTCCAGAGACAGTCCTAAGTCATTCCTTAATAGGGAATTATTCACAACCCTAAAGGCTAAAGAGAGTTTATCTATAGGAGACTGTATGGAATACAAAATAATTTTAGCTTCTCTGATCTGTTGATATAATCCATATTTGTAACATATGCCATCCTACTATTAAACCTTCACTGCATGCTTTCCAGTAAACCTTGAGCCATCAGGGGCAAACTATAAAAAATGACTTGTACATGAGGATGGTTCTGCTCAGTTTGTCCGCTATTACATTGGAGCAACCTGGAATATGTGTTGTTGTGAGAAATTGGTTAGAAGAAATCACCCATTGCCAAACTCTGAGGGCTTCTCAACACAATGGGTAAGATTTGATTCCCCCTCGTTTGTTGATATACCTGACTATCAATATGTTGTCTGTTTGAATTGCTACTGTTTCCAGAGGAAGGGCATCTTGGAATGCTTGCAACACTAACAGCACTGCCCTCATCTCTAGGACACTTATGTGCAAGTTGGCCTCTAGTCGGCCCCATGTGCCTTGGACTGTCCTTCCCAGATAATGCCCCCCACCCTATCTGAGAAGTATCAGTGGTCACTATGGCTTGGGGTTACAGAAGAACAAAAGGTCGTCCCAAGAGAATCTGATCAGAATGGAGCCACCATGAAAGATCTTGTTTGTAGCGATTGGTCATCATGATTTCGTAAGACATTGGCTGATGTATCAGAGACCACTTGGAAGCAAGTAACCATTGTAAGATTTGCATGAGATACCTTGCTAAGGGGACAAGAGTAATTGACACTGCCATTGAGCCCAATGCTTGTAGAACTAATCTGGCTGGATTATTATTTTGGGTAATGTGTCTGACCTGTGATTTTATTTGCTGTAGTCCTTCTAGTGGAAGTGAAGCAATTCCTGTAACAATGTCTAACTGGGCTCTGATGAACTCTAGTTGTTGAAAAGGCTGTAAATTTGACTTTTAATAATGTATTGTGATGCCTAGAAATGTAGAGTGTAATCTCTTGTCCGTTTTAACTGACACCTGGTGGTAGCAGTGAGGAGCCAGTCGTCAAGGTGTGGAAAAAGTTAAAATCCTTGCAGTCTGAGATGAGCCATAACCACTGCTATGCATTTGGTGAACATCCTGGGGGCTAAGGTGAGTCTAAAGGGCAGTGCTCTAAAGTGGAAATGACTGGCTCCCAGCTAGAAGTGCAGGATCTTCCTGTGTGTTTGTCCATTTTTATGTGGTAATACGCATCCGGAAGGTCTATAGAGCACATCCAATCAACTTTTTCCAAAAATGGAAAAATAGACTGTACTAAGACCATCCGGAATTTAGTTTGCTGAACTCACTTGTTGAATTGGCTGAGATCCAAAATGGGTCTCCAGTCCCCTATTTTTTGGTGCACTAAAAAGAACCTTGAGTAAAACCTGTATTCTATTGGGACTGGTGGGACTTTTTGGATGACTCTTTTGTTGAGCAGTTTTTGAATTTCTGCTACTGCTGCTTCCCTGTGATTGGGTGGAACATCCAGGATTCTTTTCTGGGTTTCTGGTAATAAGGATAGTGGGATTTTGTAACCTCTGGATATTACTCTCTGCACCCATTTGTCCAAAGTTATTAGTTGCCAGGTGGGATGGTACAGAGAAAGTCACCCCCCAACTACCTCCAGAGGAGGACAATCGACCCTCCCTTCAGGAATGCTGGTACAAAGGAAGGAATCTCTAGACCCCTGATTCTGTGAGCTATTTCTGCCTCTGGGGTGGTGTCTTCCTTTACTTACAGGTTTATAGGTTCATAGGTGTGTACTAGGCTAATGGCTCTGGAGCCTTTACAAGCTTAGCCCAAAAAACTTGCCCAGGCACTGTGCCACCCGATGTTAGTTCACAGTACCCTATCCAGTAGGGCAACAGGAGTGATCCCAGGGTTGAACTTTCTGTTACCCATCCACTCATCAAGATTTTTCTTGAAGAGGGCAGGTAGATGCTCTGCTTGACATGAATGGGAAGCTTATTCAAGAGTATGGGTAGTATTTGGGAGATGAACCTTTCCATCCAGCATGTCCTGTTAATTGTGATAATGAGGTTGTGATCTCTGGAGCTTGTGAAACGGAGGGATTGGGATTTCTTTAGGTGTAGCATTTCAAGTAGGCTGAGTAGGACATGGCTTTGTAAGTCAACCTAAGATCACCTCTAAGTAGATGATAAGAGACTGAGAAGAGCTGAAGTTTCTTAAGTCTGTCCGTGTAGGACATGGGACTTTTGTGGCCTCTCCAGCTGTTGTACTGTTATTACTGCAACATATAAGAAATATGTATTACTGGCTACAATAAACCTCTAGGCACCTTACGGTAAAAAATAGACAAATTCAGTGAGGCCAGCAGTTGAGGACTACCTATTTCAAAAATGGCACCCATTAGTTTGGAGGTACAAGGAAACTCACATCTAACATGGGTTCATAGGTGTGTACTAGGCTAATGGCCCTGGAGTCTTTACAAGCCTAGCCCATAGGATTTCCTGGCATCATGCCACCCGACCTTAGTTCTCTGTGCCACTGTCGAGTAGAGCCACTGGAATGATCCCCGGGGTGAATTTTCTATTTCCCATCCACTCATCAAGATTTCTCTTGAAGAGGGCCAGTGAGGTGCTCTGTCTGACATGTATGGGAAGTCTATTCCATAGCATGGGCAGTCTCTGGGTTATGAACCTGTCCCTCCAGCATGTTCTGTTGATTGTGGTAATGAGGTTGAGGTCTCTGGAGCGTGTGGTGCGGAGGGATTGGGATTTCTTTAGATGTAGCATTTCTAACAGAGCTAGTTTAGTCATGGCTTTGTAAGTCAAGCAGAGATTGCCTCTTAGTATACGACATGAGAAAGAGAATAGTTGGAGTTTTTTGAGTCTGTTCATATAGGACAAGTGTTTAAGGTCTAGGATCCTCTTTGTGAGGTACTTTTGCAGCCTCTCCAGTTGTTGCAGGTGTCTAGTGAGATACATGCCAAATGGGGTATTGTACTCGATGACTGGCTAATGAGGGAAGAGTGGAGGGAGACAATGACCTCTTTCTTCCTGGATGCAAAACCCTTAGTAATGAGATGTGCCACATAGGACTGTCTGACCACAGTGGCAATGTTCATAGGTTCATAGGTTCATACTAGGCTATCTGCCCGAGGGCATTTACAAGCCTAGCCCATAGTTTTGTGGCTTACGCCACCCCTTTAGTATGGGGAACTATACCCATTATTTTGCTGTGCCTCTGTTGAGCAGTGACACTGAGGTAATCCCTGGGGTATATCTGCGATCTCCCATCCATTGGTCAAGATTTCTCTTGAACAAGGCCAGCGAGGTGCTCTGCCTCACATATACCGGGATTTTATTCCACAGCATAGGGAGTCTTTGGGTGATGAATCTATCCCTCCAGCGCGTCCTATTAATAGCCGTGTCGAGGTTTAAGTCTCCCGCCCTTGTGGCTCTGACGGATCTAGATTTTTGAGGTGAAGCATATTCATCAAATCTGGGTTTGACATGGCCTTGTATGTTAGGCAAAGGTCACCTCTGAGCAAGCGTGGCGACTGAATAGAGCTGGAGTTCTTTCAGTCGGGCAGCATAGGACAGATGTTTGAGACCCTTTATCCTTTTGGTGAGGAACTTTGTGGCCTCTCCAGCTGCTGCAAGTGTCGGGTCAGATACATTCCGAATGGGGCATTGTACTCAATCATTGGTCTGATGAGTGATGAGTATAGGGAGACTATGACCTCCCTTGATCTAGATGAGAATCCCTTCATGATAAGGTGGGCAATGTAGAAGGTCTTCCTAACTACTTTAGCTACATGGGTGTCGAATGACAGACTACTATCAACCTGGGTCCCCAGGTCCCTGATAACTTCTTCTATGCTCAGTGGATTGCCACCTATTTGGTAGCTAGGGGTAACCTTGTTTTTCCCAAAGGGTATGACTATGCATTTTTTGGCATTTAACTTTAGGCCATGGCTCTGGCACCAGTTATCCGTTTCTGTGAGACCCTTCTGAAGGATATCTGTGTCAGATGTGTTTTCCACTATGGCTCCGAGTTTGCAGTCATCTGCAAACTTTGTCAGCCATAACCCTCCTGTGTTTGCTTGTACTTCGGAAAAGTAGATGCCAAACAAGAGTGGGCCCAGGACTGAGCCCTGTGGTACACCACTTGTGACAGGCTTTGAGTCTGACATGGCGCCAGCAACTCTGACCCTGTGGGTTCTGTCACTCAGCCAGTTTGCAACCCATCTTGTGATGTATGGGTTAACATTTAAGCTGATGAGTTTTTCAATGATACCCGAGTGGGGTATTGTATCAAGGCCTTCGCCAGATCGAGGTAGGCTGTATGGACTGCCTTTCCTCATCAATGGCTTTGGTGACTGTTTCGAAAAAGTCAACCAAGTTTAGAAGGCATGATCTGCCTTTGACAAAGCCAAACTGGGATGGATCCAAAGTCTGCAAATTCCCTATGTCTTTATTTATGAGGTCCATTATGATCCTCTCCATGGCTTTGCAGATAAGGCTTGTCAAGCTAATGGGCCGGTAATTTCCAGGGTCGGTGGAGGCACCGCCTTTGTGAAGTGGGACCACAGTTGCAGTGCGCCACTCCCTGGGTACGTATCCAGAGGTAAGACTATGATTAAACAGCTGTCCTAGCTGTGGGTTTAATTCCTCGTTGAGTTCGTGGAGCACACAGCCGGGGACACCATCAGGTCCCATGGATGCTGTGTTTTTTGCTTTGGAGAGAGCAGTTCTCACTTGGGTGTTGGAGATGTTTGGGGGGCTGCAATCGCTTGATATAGATATCTCTCCTTTTGGGGGGGAGAAGTTTGCACTGAACCTGTCAGCCAGTATGTTGGCAATGTCTGTAGGATCAGTAATCTTCACATCATTTTGAACTAGTTCTGAGCATATCTGGGAGGTTCCTCCCAGGTTTCTAACATAGCTAAAGAAGGCCTTATGATTGTCTTTTGAGTCTTTAGCTATTTTTCTCTCAAAATTTGCTTTGGATGATTTTATGAGAGCTCTTAGTTTTTTACTTATAGTGATCAAGGGTGTCTTACCTTTTAAGGATTTTGCTCTATCTTGTAGTAGCTTCCTCCTTTTGTTGTAGAGTTTGTTTATGGCTGGGGTCCACCAGACTGGACGCTTGCCTTTGGTACAAAGAGTCTTTGTTTTGCTTGGGATTGCCTTATCCATGCAGTCCTGCAGGTGCTGGTAGAAGGCATTTGTAAGTGATTCAGCGGCTTGAGTACTGTTTTCCGCTCGGGGCCTTAAAGGAGACCATGCTAGTCTTTAGAAGTGTGAAGTCGGCTTTGAGAAGTTCTTTACTGTGGTCTTTTTATTTCAGGTGGGGTGGGATGAGGACCTCCAGCGAGATTAGTTTGTGATCTGATCTCACCAGTGAGGGGTATACTTCGGTGTTGAACATTGTGCTCCCATGTTCGTGATGATGAGATCAAGTATGTTTTCTCCTCTTGTGGGGATGGTGACTAGTTGTTCCATGGCATTTGAGTTTATGAATTCCAGGAACTTTTGGGCTAGGGTGTTTGGGCTTGAGTAGTGTTCCCAGTCTATATTAGGGTAATTGAAGTCACCTAGTATGATGGTGTTTGGTGATACATTTATCCCTCTAGTGTTTTCAGGAAGGCCATGTGAGGTTCCTGAGTTTGTGAGGGTGGCCTGTAACATGCTACAATTTGCAGAGCAGTCTTGCCTATGGTTAATTGCACCTGGATGGTCTCCGATGCATCGTGCGTTGCCACCAGTCTTGAGGTGTGGGTGTCTTTGATGAATATGGATACCCCCTCCTTTCTTGGTATTGTCCGGATTTTGGGGCGGAACGCATGATAAGAGGTAAAACCTGATAGTGCTGGGGTGCTCTCAGGAGCCTTGAACCAGGTTTCTGTCACTGCACAGACATCGATGTTCTCCATACTGAGAAGGGCCTCGAGTGCGTGCATTTTGAGATTTAGACTTCTGGCATTGAGCAGCATTACCCTTAGTTTTTTCCTTTTTGTGTTCTAGGGTGGTAGGTTTAGAATTTGAGCCTTGCCTAAAAAGGCACTATGGGGTGGCAAGAGCCTTTGCCAATATCCGAATCCCAGGGTGACAGGTGCAAGCCGCCTTTGGAAGCAGCGTGGCTTGTCCAGCATGTCATCCCAGGCAGACAGACATTGGATCCCCTTTGAATGACACCAGAGTTTAAGCCAATTGTTAAAGCTGATCATCTTATCTCTGTATTGTGGCATCATTCTTGGTGAAGGTAGGATACTGCTCAAGGTCAGGGTCATACCTGCCTGGGCTACATAATCAGAGAGCTCCTCAATGTCTCTTTTCATGTAGTCCAAGGAGGTACGTCTCAGGTCGTTTACACCAGCGTGGACAATGACTGAGTCGTATTTGTACCTGCTGTTGAGAGACCTGAGTGCTTATGCTATGTGGCGGATTCTAGCACCCGACAGGCAGCTTACTGTGACCTTCTCCTTACTCAGTCTGGTGAGCGGGACGCCAGTGTGTCTGACTATGGAGTCACCAATGACTAGTGTGTCTGGCATTGTGTTTGGCCTTAAGGGCTGTGACTGTTTGACACTCTGACTGTGAGGTCTATGTGTTGCAGGTGTTGTGTTCTGAGGTGGTGGTTGTTTGGGTGTCTGCTTTGGTGGCCTCTGCTGTTTTGGTAGATTTTTGATCAGAGCCGCGAGTATGTCTTTGTGTGTTTATGTGTATGATTTGAGGTTGTGATGGTACTATGTGAGACTGGGTCTATAGTGTGTGTGGTAACCTTCTCCTCCTGACTGGTCTTGCCAGTCCTATGTTGAGAGAGCTCAGCCTCCAGTTTGGCCGTATAGTTGCATCTCTCGCATGTATTTGTGTTTTGTGGGAGGAGGAGAGGGTTGTCTGTGTACATGAGGCAATTGTAACATTGCCTCAATATTCCCAGGTTCACCAGCTGAGCAGGAGAGGACACTAGCAACTGATCCTCGACATGCTAGAAGGACTAGACAAAAAACTTTAAAAGAGATTCCGGGGATGTGGGTGACCGAGAAATGGGGTTTTGCCTTTTGGGGTGCTATCTATAAGAGTGCCGTATCAAGGTAATAAGTACTGTAGGAGCAAGTGCTAGGTTTAACAGATAGAGAAAAGTCTACTTGGAGTCAAGTAGAGATGATCTTTTAGGTATTAGAGAAAGTGCTAGTAACAGGGATGCTTAAAGGTAAGATTGAAAAGAATGCACTCTGCAGTGTGCACTAGAGAAGTTAGATATGAAAGTAGGTAACTTGAGTTTTACCTGTTTAAAAAGTTAAGGTTTAGTGGAGAGTTACTATTTTTAAAACAGCAAGATGGACTGAAAGGGGTGGTTATTTTGGTACTATGAAATACTGTAGGATGGCCAATAAATTTAAATAATTGAAGGGTGGGATTTCAAAAGTGATGGTTTTGTGATTACTCACATAAGCCAGTGAAAGTAGAGAGAAATGAGATATATGGTCAGATTAACATAAGAGGCGGGCAACTAGAAAGACAGTGGTATTTAACAAGGCAACTTAAATGGGTGGGAGGGAGGGAAAAATTCTGCTTGACTCAGAACAGAGAGAGCTGTGGTCTCTTTTGAAGTTTTAATATGCTGTTTAAAACAGAATGCAAGCAAAACACAAGATAAAGAAAACAAACTACAGTATTCAAAATATAGAAAGGCAATACAGAAATACAAAAAGTAACAGCAAACTAACCTTTCCTTCACAGCAAAGTGTAGCAGAGCCTGGATGAGCCTTTCTGGTAAAGCTCTGAAATGTTTTAGTTTACTCCTTAAATAGAAATTTTAGTTCCTAGCTCCACCCCCTCTGTTAACAAGTGATTAACCTTAAGTGACCTCTTCTGTCTTATGAATGAGTCCTTAATTAATCAGTTCTTATTTCTGCTTGACTCAGAACAGAGAGAGCTGTGGTCTCTTTTGAAGTTTTAATATGCTGTTTAAAACAGAATGCAAGCAAAACACAAGATAAAGAAAACAAACTACAGTATTCAAAATATAGAAAGGCAATACAGAAATACAAAAAGTAACAGCAAACTAACCTTTCCTTCACAGCAAAGTGTAGCAGAGCCTGGATGAGCCTTTCTGGTAAAGCTCTGAAATGTTTTAGTTTACTCCTTAAATAGAAATTTTAGTTCCTAGCTCCACCCCCTCTGTTAACAAGTGATTAACCTTAAGTGACCTCTTCTGTCTTATGAATGAGTCCTTAATTAATCAGTTCTTATTTCTGCTTGACTCAGAACAGAGAGAGCTGTGGTCTCTTTTGAAGTTTTAATATGCTGTTTAAAACAGAATGCAAGCAAAACACAAGATAAAGAAAACAAACTACAGTATTCAAAATATAGAAAGGCAATACAGAAATACAAAAAGTAACAGCAAACTAACCTTTCCTTCACAGCAAAGTGTAGCAGAGCCTGGATGAGCCTTTCTGGTAAAGCTCTGAAATGTTTTAGTTTACTCCTTAAATAGAAATTTTAGTTCCTAGCTCCACCCCCTCTGTTAACAAGTGATTAACCTTAAGTGACCTCTTCTGTCTTATGAATGAGTCCTTAATTAATCAGTTCTTATTTCTGCTTGACTCAGAACAGAGAGAGCTGTGGTCTCTTTTGAAGTTTTAATATGCTGTTTAAAACAGAATGCAAGCAAAACACAAGATAAAGAAAACAAACTACAGTATTCAAAATATAGAAAGGCAATACAGAAATACAAAAAGTAACAGCAAACTAACCTTTCCTTCACAGCAAAGTGTAGCAGAGCCTGGATGAGCCTTTCTGGTAAAGCTCTGAAATGTTTTAGTTTACTCCTTAAATAGAAATTTTAGTTCCTAGCTCCACCCCCTCTGTTAACAAGTGATTAACCTTAAGTGACCTCTTCTGTCTTATGAATGAGTCCTTAATTAATCAGTTCTTATTTCTGCTTGACTCAGAACAGAGAGAGCTGTGGTCTCTTTTGAAGTTTTAATATGCTGTTTAAAACAGAATGCAAGCAAAACACAAGATAAAGAAAACAAACTACAGTATTCAAAATATAGAAAGGCAATACAGAAATACAAAAAGTAACAGCAAACTAACCTTTCCTTCACAGCAAAGTGTAGCAGAGCCTGGATGAGCCTTTCTGGTAAAGCTCTGAAATGTTTTAGTTTACTCCTTAAATAGAAATTTTAGTTCCTAGCTCCACCCCCTCTGTTAACAAGTGATTAACCTTAAGTGACCTCTTCTGTCTTATGAATGAGTCCTTAATTAATCAGTTCTTATTTCTGCTTGACTCAGAACAGAGAGAGCTGTGGTCTCTTTTGAAGTTTTAATATGCTGTTTAAAACAGAATGCAAGCAAAACACAAGATAAAGAAAACAAACTACAGTATTCAAAATATAGAAAGGCAATACAGAAATACAAAAAGTAACAGCAAACTAACCTTTCCTTCACAGCAAAGTGTAGCAGAGCCTGGATGAGCCTTTCTGGTAAAGCTCTGAAATGTTTTAGTTTACTCCTTAAATAGAAATTTTAGTTCCTAGCTCCACCCCCTCTGTTAACAAGTGATTAACCTTAAGTGACCTCTTCTGTCTTATGAATGAGTCCTTAATTAATCAGTTCTTATTTCTGCTTGACTCAGAACAGAGAGAGCTGTGGTCTCTTTTGAAGTTTTAATATGCTGTTTAAAACAGAATGCAAGCAAAACACAAGATAAAGAAAACAAACTACAGTATTCAAAATATAGAAAGGCAATACAGAAATACAAAAAGTAACAGCAAACTAACCTTTCCTTCACAGCAAAGTGTAGCAGAGCCTGGATGAGCCTTTCTGGTAAAGCTCTGAAATGTTTTAGTTTACTCCTTAAATAGAAATTTTAGTTCCTAGCTCCACCCCCTCTGTTAACAAGTGATTAACCTTAAGTGACCTCTTCTGTCTTATGAATGAGTCCTTAATTAATCAGTTCTTATTTCTGCTTGACTCAGAACAGAGAGAGCTGTGGTCTCTTTTGAAGTTTTAATATGCTGTTTAAAACAGAATGCAAGCAAAACACAAGATAAAGAAAACAAACTACAGTATTCAAAATATAGAAAGGCAATACAGAAATACAGAAGTAACAGCAAACTAACCTTTCCTTCACAGCAAAGTGTAGCAGAGCCTGGATGAGCCTTTCTGGTAAAGCTCTGAAATGTTTTAGTTTACTCCTTAAATAGAAATTTTAGTTCCTAGCTCCACCCCCTCTGTTAACAAGTGATTAACCTTAAGTGACCTCTTCTGTCTTATGAATGAGTCCTTAATTAATCAGTTCTTATTTCTGCTTGACTCAGAACAGAGAGAGCTGTGGTCTCTTTTGAAGTTTTAATATGCTGTTTAAAACAGAATGCAAGCAAAACACAAGATAAAGAAAACAAACTACAGTATTCAAAATATAGAAAGGCAATACAGAAATACAAAAAGTAACAGCAAACTAACCTTTCCTTCACAGCAAAGTGTAGCAGAGTCTGGATGAGCCTTTCTGGTAAAGCTCTGAAATGTTTTAGTTTACTCCTTAAATAGAAATTTTAGTTCCTAGCTCCACCCCCTCTGTTAACAAGTGATTAACCTTAAGTGACCTCTTCTGTCTTATGAATGAGTCCTTAATTAATCAGTTCTTATTTCTGCTTGACTCAGAACAGAGAGAGCTGTGGTCTCTTTTGAAGTTTTAATATGCTGTTTAAAACAGAATGCAAGCAAAACACAAGATAAAGAAAACAAACTACAGTATTCAAAATATAGAAAGGCAATACAGAAATACAAAAAGTAACAGCAAACTAACCTTTTCTTCACAGCAAAGTGTAGCAGAGTCTGGATGAGCCTTTCTGGTGGTGGTCAAAAGAGAGGTTGCTGTCAACCTGTGTTCCTAGATCTCTTATAACGCCTTCTGTGTTCAGTGGACTACCATCAGTGTGGTAATTCATGGGAACAGGGTTTTTCCCAAAGGGGATGACGACATATATTTGCCATTAAGCTTAAGGCCATGGTTCTGACACCAGTCATTGGTCTCAGTGAGGCCTTTCTGTAGGATGTCAACATCACTTGGTGAGTTAATAATAGCTCCCAATTTGATATCATATGCGAACTTTGTCAGCCAGAGTCCCTTCATGTTGGCCTGGACTTCAGAGAAGTAGATACCAAACAGAAGAGCACCCAGGACTGAACCCTGTGGGACTCCACTCGTGACTAGTCAGCAGTCTGACTTGGAGTCAGCTTTCACACTATGGGTTCTATCTGTGAGCCAGTTTGCAACCCACCTAGTGATATAGGGGTTGATACCTAGATTAGTGAGTTTTTCTATGATTCCTGGGTAGGAAATGGTATCAAAGACCTTGGCCAGATCAAGGTAGGCTGTATGAATTACCTTGCCTTCATCCACAGCTCTGGTGACTGACTCAAAGAAATCTACCAGGTTAAGCAGGCATGATCTACCCTTCACAAAACCAAACTGTGTAGGATACAAAGTTTGGAGCTTCCTTATATTCTTGTTTATTAGATCCATCATGATGCATTCCATAGCTTTGCATATTAGACTCATCAGGCTAATGGGGTCGATAGTTCTCAGGGTCTGTAGTCGCTCCTCCTTTGTGAGGGGGATGACTGTAGCAGTGCGCCATTTGGTAGGGATAAAGACTGAGGTGAGGCTGTGATTGAACAGGGCACACAGGTGAGGGGCCAGTTCACTCTATAGCTCATGTAGAACAGAGCCAGGGATATTGTCAGGCCCCATAGAAGCTGTATTCTTGGCCTTGAAGAGTGCAGCAGTAATACTGGGTGCCTGGCAATTTACTGGTATTGTTGTTGGCCCTTTGGGGGGCGATGAGGTAACATTGACACTGAATCTGTCGGCCAGTATATTGGCAATATCTGCTGGTTCGGTATAGGAGATACCATTTTGCAGTAGCTCATAGCAAATCTGGGTATTGCCATGGAGATTCTTTACATAACTATAGAAGGCCTTGTGGTTGTCTTTACTATCTGCTGCAATTCTGTTTTCATAGCTAGCTTTAGAGGATTCGATGAGGGATCTCAACTTTTTGTTGAGGCTGATAAGTGAGTTTTTCCAGTCTTTGGGCATCACCTTATTCCGTATCACTTTCCTCCTTCTGTTGTAGAGTTTGTTTATGGCAGGGACCACCAGATATGCTTCCTTTTTTTGGAGAAGAGCGTTTTGGTTCTATTGGGTATGGGGAGATCCATTAATTTGTGTACGTGTTCGTACAGTGCATTGGTGTATGATTCTGTGGTCATGCAACTATTCTCCATTTGCATGGGTGCCGTGAAGTTAGCCACCTCTGTTTTTAGGTTCATAGGTTCATAGGTAGGTACCAGGCTATCATCCCAAGGGCTTATGAAAGCCTAGCCAACAAGATTCCCTGGCTTACGCCACCCAAGAAAGTTATTTTCCTATGCCACTGATGAGCAGAGACACAGAAGTGATCCCCGGGGTGTATTTCCTATTTCCCATCCACTCATCAAGATTTTTCTTGAAGAGTGCTAATGAAGAACTTTGCTTGACATAGATGGGTAGCCTGTTCCAGAGTATGGGAAGTCTCTGGGATAGAAATCTATTCCTCCAGCATGTCCTGTTTATTGTGGTGACAAGGTTTAGGTCCCTAGAGCATGTAGCTCAGAGGGATTGGGATTTCTTTAGGTGTAGCATGTCCAACAACTCTGGGTTTGACATAGCTTTATATGTTAGGCAGAGATCACCTCTGAGTAGGCTATATGCTACGGAGTAAAGCTGGAGTTTTTGAGGCGGTCAGTGTAGGGCATTTGTTTGAGTCCAGTATTCCTCTTTGTGAGGTACTTCTGTGGCCTTTCCAGCTGTTGCAGATGTCTTGTGAGGTACATTCCAAAAGGGGCATTGTACTCTATAATGGGTCTAATGAGTGATGAGTAGAGGGTAACGATGACCTCTTTTTTCCTGGACGAGAACCTTTTTATGATGAGGTGTGCCACGTAGAAGGACTTCCTGACTACTGTGGCAATGTGACTATCAAAGGAGAGACTACTGTCCACCTGGGTCCCAAGGTCTCTTATCACATATTTGGTGTTAAGTAGATTGCTGTCTATGTGGTAGTTCATGGGTACAGAGTTTTTACCAAAGGGGATGACACTGAACTTATTGGCACTGAGCTTGAGGTCATGGCTCTGACATCAGGCATCTGTCTCAGAGAGGCCCTTCTGTAGGATATTCACATCATTTGGGGACTTGACTATGGCTCCTAGTTTGCAGTCATCTGCAAACTTCATTAGCCAGAGGCCTTCTGTGTTAGCCTGTACTTCAGAGAAGTAGACACCAAACAGGAGCGGTCCCAGGATGCAACCCTGTGGTACTCCACTTGTCACTGGTTTGAGGTCAGATTTGGAGTCTGCAACTTTTACAGTGTGGGTTCTATCAGTGAGCCAGTTGGCAACCCATCTTGTGATGTAGGGATTTATGCCTAGTTTTTTTTAGTTTAGCTATAATTCCAGAATGGGGGATGGTGTAGAATGCCTTGGCGAGGTCAAGATAGACTGTGTGAACCACTTTACCCTCATCTACGGCTTTGGTGACTACCTCAAAAAAGTCGATCAGGTTCAGGAGGCATGATCTGCCTTTCACAAACCCGAACTGGGTGGGATTCAGAGTTTGGAGGTTACCAATGTCTTTGTTTATGAGTTCCATGATGATACGTTCCATGGCTTTGCAGACCAGGCTCATCAGGCTAATAGGTCTATAGTTCCCGGGATCAGTGGTGGCTCCCCCTTTGTGGAGTGGGATAACTGTTGCTGTGCGCCATTCAGTGGGCACAAAGCCTGATGCAAGGCTATTATTGAACATGGTGCTTAAGTGGGGAGCCAGTTCATTCTGAAGTTTATGTAAAACGCAGCCTGGGATGTTGTCCGGTCCCATGGATGCTGTGTTTTTGGCTTTAGAGAGTGCAGCTTTCACCTGCATAGTTGTGATTACAGGGACTCTGCATTCTTCCTGTATAGATATGGGCCCTTTAGGGGGTGGGGGGGGGTAACGTTAGCACTGAACCTATCTGTCAGGATGTTGGCAATATCAGTTGGTTCTGTAATTTTCATGCCTTTGTGCTGTAACTCAGAGCAGATCTGGGTGTTGCCATTGAGATTCTTGACATAACTATAGAATGCTTTGTGGTTGTCCTTGGAATTAGTGGCAATTTTATTTTCGTAGCTAGCTTTGGAGGATCTTATAAGGGATCTCAGCTTCTTACTGAGGCTGACCAGGGAGCTCCTCGACTCATGGGATTTCACTCTCTTTTGCAACAGTTTCTTCCTTCTGTTGTACAGTTTGTTTACGGCAGGGGATCACCAGATTGGCTTCCTTTTTTTGGAGGATAGCGTCTTGGTTCTGTTTGGGATAGCACAATCCATGCACTCATGTAGGTGCTTATATGGCGCATTTGTGTAGGATTCAGCAGTTGTAACTGTATTGTCCATCTGCATGGGTATCAGGAAGTTCACTACTTCTGTCTTAAGAAGCATGAAGTTGGCTTTGGAGAAATTTCTTACTGTGGTTTCCTTAATGGGGGGTTAGGAGCCGAAAGTTAGCTTTGGAGAAGTTTTTCATGACAGTTAACTTGCTGGGGGGGGGGTGGATTTCCAAGGTGATTAGTTTGTGGTCGGATCTAACCAGGGAGCAGTTGACTATTGCTGTAGAGCAACGGTTGCCCATGTTAGTAATGACCAGGTCAAGGATGTTGCTACCGATAGTGGGGGTAAGAATGATGTTGTCCATGGCACTGGAATTAATGAATTCCAGAAAACGTTGCACAAGTGTACTGGTACATGAGCAGTTTTCCCAGTTAATGGAGGGGGGGAATCAGAGGAGAACTAGTAAGGAAGAGCAAAACGTTGTTGCGAGGCAGATATTTAGAAGGGCCAAATTCCAGGTATGTGCAAGAAAAAACAATCAATTGCTCTGAACTATTGGCTTCTTAGTAGTAACTTTGTTTCTCCATTTAGCTATAACACTTATTTTAGATATTCTCTAGTCCCCTCTGCCTTAGGGAAAGTCCTTTCCACGTGAATCCTGAAAAGGCCTTTGGGATTTTTTAAACCATAGTCTCCCACTTCTCTGGTTCCTAGAGTAAGGCCTCTGAGGAGTGGAGAAACGTACGCCTATGGCAGACAGAGTCTTCCCAGCTTTTTCATATCTGGCAAGTGTATCTTTAACTTTTGGACTAAATAGGGATGTTCCGTCAAATGGAGCATTGATGAATGAAGCTTTAAATGGCTCTGCAAAGTCACACAAGCACATCCAGGACTGCCTTCTAATGGGTATGCCTGAACCCACCGCTCTAGTCATCCCTTCAGCTACATGAGCAATGAGCATCATGGATGAGTTTGAAATCAATTCCAGGGTTGCTATCTGTGACAAGCTTTGTCACTCACCTGATCAGCCACTGCTCCTGAGAGGCTATCTGAGAGCTCCTTGATCAGATCCCTCTGCAACCTCATAAAATGTGCCATGTAATTCAGGGACCTGATAGTAAAGGTCGCTGAAGTGTAAATGCGCTTCCCAAACCTTATCATAGTCCTCAATGCCTTGTTAGGAGGATGGAAAGTGGAACTTTCCTCTGCAAGTTCCTTCCTTCACCATGGCATCAGTGGGTATACTTTTAGACCAGTGCTGTTTATCCTTAGGGGCTGGGAGAATGTGGTCAGGTCATTTGGGGATAGGCTCAATGGAGTCAAGCATCTTCCACACCTGTTGAGCGATGAGTTTAATGAGATCGTCAGTGGGTGGAGAGATCAAAGAAGTAGATGGTTGGGCTCAAAACCCCTGCAGGTATACCAACTCCTCAGAAGAAGGCTGGAGGGTAAACCAGCCACCCCTCTGTTTCAGGATGTCCAGGATGTCCTCGAAGGAAACAGCATCAGAGGGTGAACTGGGGGAAACCTTTCCCCTGATCAAAGTCGGTATCTTCATTGAAAAATTCCTCTGAGCAGTCTAGGTGCTTTCTCTTGCACTTTTTCTTTGTGGGCATTTCCTTGGGGGGATGCTCCAGGGAAGTATCCAAAGAAGAAACCACCAAAGTGTTTTTTTTATGGAAAATTTCTACCCTCTGTCCTGGGAATGAGACTGATGTTAGCTCTGGTTAAGGGGATGTAGAGATCTGTCCCAACAGGGATGGCAGCAACTGTGAGTCTCCAATGCACAAGGCCTTCTCCATGGTTTGAAAGACCTGCCCCCCCCCCCATAGAGGGATGGGAGCCTGGAACCAAAAAAGACTCCTCCTGAACCGAGTTCCCATCTCACACCGAGAAGGTGACCCCTGAAGCCGAAGCCTAGGTCGATCCTACATAGGCTGAAGCACCAAGGGCGACGGATTACTCTGAAGCTAAGGAAGCCGATCCATGCACCTCGGAACTGACTAAAGAGTCTTGACCCCAGGAGACATCCTGCACTGAAGGGCTAGAGGAACTCAAGGCTGCTCTCAGTACTGGAGACAAAGTTGTTACCAGAACTGAGACAGTCAGTACCGGGAGGGCCGGAACCAAGGGCTCCAAAGTCTTGATCAGAATTGGAGGAGGAATAGTTGGTGTCGTAGCAGGAGGCATTCTGATGCCAGGTTGGCTAGGAATCAAAGGCAATCCCCTCACCATGAGAAGCTGATCCACCAGTCTCATGATGTCTGTCTCAGACAGACTCTTAGTGGATCAAACTAATGCTGTCAATTGAGATCTAGGGGGCCTTACATCGACGAAGGGGCTGGGAGGTCTGTCTTTATGTGGATCAATAGAGGGTGAGTATTTGGACCTTAGTACCAAAATCAATTGTGGTTACTCTGGAACTGATCTGTCTGTCAGAGTCAAAGAACCCAATGTCACCTGCAAAGATCTGGATGGTTTAGAGTCAAGTCCTGTCTTCGGTGCCGAGGAAGTGGTCGGTACCAAAGAATGCTTTGAAACCCTCTTTGTTGGTTCTGAAATGCTTGGAGCTGAAGAAGGGCATTTTCTAGATGAAGGTGATGATGAAGAAGATGAAATGGCTTCTGCTCTTGACACAGAAATGGCGTCTTCAAAGTCACTCTTTAAAAGGCCTTTTAAAATAGTCTATTTTTACATTCCGTGAGAGTTCTCATAGAAAAGGCATGACATATAGAGCAACTCTCCTGTAAATTAACCTTCCCAAGACAACAGACACATAATGCATGTCCATCTGAATCTGGCATCTTGCCCTGACATTTAAGACATCTCTTAAAGCCTGAGGTGCCTTTGGAAGATTTAACTGGCGACTCATATTTTTCAGCCATCATGTAAAGAAAACTATCAATCAGTCATTCACTCACAGAGAAGACAGGAAAGCTTTTTTTTTTTTTTGAACAGAGAGAGAAGGAGAAGAAAAAATACCAGCTATGGTAAGCAGAATACCCTAGAAGGATAAGAAAGGACTACCAACCATGGTACTTTGACAGAAAAACTATCAGAGGTAGATAGAAGAAAAAGAGATAATAAAGGCACTCACACATGTGGGAAACAGAAACAAGAGGAGCGGGTAGAGAAAAAATACACTAGTAGAAGGAAATAACCTTATAAAAGTAAATATAATAAAAAGACTTGCTAAATATGAAAGCGAGGCTTGAGAGCGGTTGAACACGTCTGGCACTCAAAGTGGCAAACGAGATCTGAAGTAATTTTGAGAGAGAGCATTGTGGGTAAAAGCCTGGCTCAAGAATTTGGGAGGCGTGACCTGAAATAAATGGCCGAGCTGGTTCTGAGGCTTGGAACCGAGCCCACAGTCAAGGATTAGTGAAGACTGACATCAGATTTTTAGTTTCTTCGATCTGTTGGTATAATCCAAATTTTTAACATATGCCATTCTTCTATTAAACAAGAAAAAACTCCATTAACACAGGGCACCAATAAAGGCTCTCCAACCAGTAGTTTGAAGCAATCCCAACAGAGTTTTAAACTTGAAAAAAGTTGAAAAAAATTTTAATCACTCGGTAGCAACCATATTACATAAATAAGTACATAAACCCTTCTATTAAACCTTCATTGCATGCTTTCCAGTAAACCTTGATCTGTCAGGGGCAAATTATAAAAAAAATGACTTGTATAATATAACCCATATGGTTTCACCTCTAGATACTGTTGTGTTCAGTATCAATCAAATGTTTTTCAGTTCTTTTTGGTTTACATTCGGTATATAGTTCTTGAAAGCAAGTACTGTATCGAGTACTCATACCTAGATCCCTTACATATTTGATTGCTAACAAGTTCTGCTATTCCAGATTAATTTTAATATCTAGGTCTGTACTGTACATGCCTACTATATATTTGTCCGTATTAAATCTTAGTTCCTTATCTTCTAAGCATCTCTTAGTTAAATGCATTAAACTCAGCTAGGTCATCTGGTTTTATAAATTTTGCAGTCATCTGCATATTTACACACCAAATATTTGGCAGAATTTGAGAGTATACAACAAACCAAATTTAAAAGTATTGACCCAAAAATGGATCCCTGTGTTACATCCGCTTAAATCTATATCTTGAATTGTGACAGCCTCCTTCCTGTTTGTCATCCAGCTCTCTATCTATCTAATTATATATGGGTTAATCTCCAATTCACTTAGTTTTGTTATTATCTACTTATGATACATTCAGTCAAAAGTGTTGGAGATGTCTAAGCATACCACAGCACAACTTTTACCTTGATCAATTCAACTAGAGATTTTATCATAAAAGCTTGTTTGGGATACCAAGGTCAAATACCAAATCATAAATACATATTCTGTCATGTTTGGGTTAGGCACATACTGATTTTCCCTTATAAGATATTTCCAAAAAGAAATTTCAAAGCATTTACCAATTATCAATGCCAGGATAATGAGACAGTAACTGATGGAACCTACTGGCCAATAATTTAGCTCTCACCTCTGCCTGTCCCTCAAGATATACCAGCAGTCGGCTTGCTTCCAACTATCACACAAAGACCCAGTCCTGAAAGCACTATCAAAAAGCTAAATACTGCATTGAAGGGTCATGACAATATCCATGGATGCAAATTAAATAGCATGAAGCATAATTTTGCCAAATCCGTAACATTGGTCAGTCTCAGCCTCCATACAGGTTTTGTACCAAGCGAATTGAGAACAACTACAGTCCTTCCCCTGAACAAGGGAGGAACTTCCAGAGACCCAAGCAATTACAGACTCATAAGTCTGACCAGCCTCATATGCAGAGCCATGGAAAGACTTATCATGGAACTAATCATTCAGGACATAAGGAACCCCCAAGCACTGGACCCATCTCAATTTGGATTCATCAAGTGCAGGTCATATTTACTGAGATTGGTGGATTTTGTTGAAAAGGTCACCAAAGCAATGGATGAAGGCAAAATGGTACACACTATATGCCTTGACCTGGCCAAAGCTTTTGACACAATTCCTCACTCAGGCATAGCAGAAAAGCTAAACTGGAAATAACCCTCTATGTCACCCACTGGATCGCCAACTGGCTCAAAGATAGAATGCAGGAAATCAAAATAGGGGAAATTACCTCCACAAAGAGACCAGTTAGGAGTGGAGTTCCCCAGGGTTCTGTGCTGGGACCTCTCCTGATTAGCATCTACTTTTCTGAAGTAAAAAACAATACCAAAGTGCTGTGGCTGACTATGCCTGTGGATAACTGCAAGCTAGGAACAGTCCTTGAACCCCCAAATGACTTAACCATCCTGCAGGAAGGTTCGTCCCAAATAAATAACTGGTGCCAAAATCATGGACTGAAACTAACTGTCAAAAAAAATGCATTAATATACCATTTGGGAATCCATCTACCCCAAGGAACTACCATACTGACAATATACCCCTAACAGTTGACCCATTTGCTCTAGATTTGGGAACTTATGTGAACAGTGACCTAACTTTTGACTAACATGTGCCCACTATTGTAAGAAAGTCTTTCTACAGTGCACAGCTTATAAGCAAAGGGATTGTGTCTAGACCTAGAGATGTTATTGTCCCCCTTTACTCAGCCCTCATTAGGACAATCATTAAATATAATGCCTCCTTTGACATGCATATGTCCAGACACATGTGATAACTGGAACACCTGTAAATATACCTTACTAAAAGGATACAACTTCTAAACAAGGTGTTCTACACAGACTGACTCAAAGCTATATCACTATACTCGGTATCCTGCAGACTGCTAAGAAGTAACTTGTGTCTAGCATACAATGCATTCTCTGACCCATTACTAATGAATTTACTACATATCAGCAAGTCAAATGGCATCAGAAATACTCATTCAAGGGATCTAACCCTCTTCTGCAATATCGACAGAACAGTTTGGAAGGGCATGTGTACCTCACAGAGAATACTGCTGCTCTGAAAAAGACACCCCCCCCCCCCCAGCCACATAAAACAAAGTTCATGTCTGTCCATACTGAAGCGCAACTTGGATCTAAAATTTAACCCAACACTGCTCCATGTATTACTTATGGACAGATGCAGGTCTTAAATGCTTTATTCCATGGATGGCTCCCTTCAAATTATCTGTGGTATGATCCCAGTTATTCTCATTATGGGTAATATATAATTATTGGATTCATGTCAAGTCATCAAAGATTCATTTTCCTGAATGGAAAAAAAAATGAAAACTGTTTACCAAAACCACCTTCAATGAACAACTCAACACTTTTGCAGGGGGCCAGTAACCCTGCACCCTCCATGTGAGGGACAACTCCCACCCCTGGACTTATATACACCAACTCTGAGGTCACACAAAATTGGCGAAAAAAGCAAATGCTACTGTCAGTGAAAATAATTTTAGTGAACAGCATTCACTGCTTTTGCATATGCCAAAATTATGTTCAATGAGACAACGTGCTCCCATAATTATTGACCATGGGATGGGTAAGGCCAATCTCTGACCAAATGGGATAGGTTAATTCAATCACAAAAAGTGAAACTGTCAAGGCTTAAAATGGCCTGCAAGGGCAGTTAAACAAGCACGCACCTATGAACCTACAGAAATGTCTACTTTATTATCACCCTTATAAATAGGGACAACATCTGAATTAACACAATCATCAGGACCCATTCCCCTTTTGAGTATTTAATTTAAAATAAAAGTTAATAGGGTGAACTAGTTATTGAGAAATCTTACTAATTAGTTGACCTGAGATACTATCTGGTTCCATAGAACATGTTTTTTTTCTCTGCTTAAGGCTTCACAAACACCTTCTTCAAAGATTAATGGGCAAATACAAGATTCCAATCAAATTAATTAGCAATAGAAAGATTTAGTCTCTCTTCTGACAAAATGATTATTAAATACTGCCATGCTAAGTGGTGATTCTATTAATGTACTAGTGTTCCATTCAGCAAAACAGGAATGACTGTAATTGGTGCCTTTATCTGGGAATTGACATAAAGTTGATTATTATTGTCTCTCTGGTTCACTAATTTTAGATTGAGTTTCCTTTTTAGCTTGCATTTCTTTTTTAATTCTTTAGTGACTGTATTTAATCTATTTTTATAATATTTTTCTTAAAGTCAGTACAACTTATATATATTATTTTGTCTTATTTACCAAATTCTTCATTTTTTTTTGCCCCATCGCAGTTTGTTTCTAATTCCTTCCTTGTAAATGCTCTTCAGATTTATTCTTTAGATATCCCTGTCCTTGATATGACTGGTCTACAATTAAATTTCTGTCTCAAGGAAATGTTAATTAATTTACTAGTTCTTTAAAATCCCATATTTTCATATCAAAGTATGTTATTTTTCTCTTTCTAGTTTTCATTAGCAAGAAGTCAAAATGAATAGAATCATAATCTGGGGTAAACAAAGTTTGCAATACATTTAAATTAAGAACTATGCTTTTATAATTCACTGGTACAATATCCAAAAGAACAGAAGAAGCAGAATCCAGTTGCATATCTCTACCAAAAAATAAGGTGTCTGGCAAGCAGGTAGCAAAGCCAGGTAAGTTGGTCTGATCCCCTGACTAAAAATTTTTCTTTTGAGGTCAATCTTTTTAGTGACAATTCCAAAAAACACTAGCCCTAGACCCTAGCACTAAAAAAAATAAATAAAATGGAAGGTAATCCCTAACAGGGTACTTATATGATAGTCTTAGGTTCATAGGTAGGCACTAGGCTATCAGCCCTGGAGCCTATATAAGCCTAGCCAAAAAGGTTCCCTGGCTTTCACCACCCAAGAAAATTATTTTCCTGTGTCCCTGTCAAGCAGTGCTGCAGAAGTGATCCCCTGGGTGAATTTTCTATTTCCTATCCAGTAGTCAAGATTTTTCCTTAAAGAGGGCCAATGAGGAGCTTTGCTTGACATGAATGGGTAGTCTGTTCCAGAGTATGAGAAGTCTCTGGGACAGGAATCTATCACTCCAGCATGTTCATTTTATTGTGGTGACAAGGTTTAAGTCCCTGGAGCGTGTGGTTCGGACAGATTGGGATTTCTTTAAGTGTAGCATGTCCAACAGCTCTGGGTTTGACATAGCTTTGTATGTTAGGCAGAGATTGCTTCTAAGTAGGCGATATGCGATGGAGTAGAGCTGGAGTTTTTTGAGACAATCTGTGTATGGCATCTGTTTGAGGCTGGTAATCCTCTTAGTGAGGTATTTATGTGGCCTTTCCAATTGCTGTAGGTGTCTTGTGAGATACATGCCAAACGGGGCATTGTACTCTATAATGGGTCTGATGAGGGATGAGTAGAGAGGAACAATAACCTCATTTTTTCTAGAGGAGAACCCTGTTGTGATGAGGTGTGCCACATAGAAGGATTTCCTGACTACTGTGGTGATGTGGTTATCAAAGGAGAGACTACTCTCCACCTGTGTCCCGAGGTCTCTTATCACACTTTCAGTGTTTAGTGAGCTACTGCCTATGTGGTAGTTCATGGGTACCAAGTGTTTTCTCAAAGGGGATGACAATGCACTTCTTGGCATTGAGCTTGAGGCTATGACTTTGACACCAAGCATCTGTCTCTGTGAGGCCCTTTTGTAGAATGTCTACATCATTAGTTGATTCTATTATGGCTCCCAGTTTGCAGTCATCTGCGAAATTTGTTAGCCAAAGACCTTCTTTGTTGGCCTGCACTTCAGAGAAGTAGATGCCGAACAGGAGAGGACCCAGGACCGAACCCTGTGGTACTCCACTTGTCACTGGTCTGAAGTTGGACTTGGAGTCGGCTACTTTATCTGTGTGGGTTCTGTCAGTGAGTCAGTTGGCCACCTATCTTGTGACATAGGGAATTATGCCCAGTTTAGTGATTTTATCTATAATTCCAGAGTAGGGGATGGTATCAAAAGCCTTGCTGAGGTCAAGATAGGCTGTGTGCGCTACCTTGCCCTCGTCTACAGCTCTAGTGACTGCTTCAAAGAAGTCAATCAGGTTTAGTAGACATGATCTACTTTTTATAATCCCAAACTGAGTGGTGTCCAGGGTTTGGAGGTTACCTATGTCTTTGTTTATAAGCTACACAATGATATGTTCCATGGCCTTGCAGACCAGGCTCATCAGGCTAATGGGGCAGTAGTTTACAGGGCCCATGGTGGCACCCCCTTTATGGAGTGGGATAACTGTCGCTGTGTGCCATTCAGTAGGCACCTAGCCTGAGGTGAGGCTATGACTGAACATGGTACTTAGGTGGTGTGCCAGTTTGTTCTGTAGTTCATGCAGTACACTGCCTGGGATGTTGTCTGGTCCCATGGATGCTGTGTTCTTGGCTTTGGAGACTGTGGTCTTTACTTGTTCATTTGTGATTACAGGGGCTTTGCATTCTTCCACTATTAATATGGGCCCTTTGGAGGGTGAGGGGGGGTGTAAAGTTAGCACTGAACCTATCTGCCAGGATGTTGGCAGTATTGGTTGGTTCTGCATATTTAGTGCTATTGTGCTGTAACTCAGAGCAGATCTGAGTGCTGCCATTGAGATTCTTGACATAGCTGTAGAATGCTTTGTAGTTGTCTTTGGAATCAGTGGCAATTTTATTTTCATAACTGGCTTTGGAGGATTTTATGAGGGATCTCAGCTACTTGCTGACGCTGACCAGGGAGTTCCTCCAATCTTGGGATTTAACTCTTTTTTGCAACAGCTTCTTTATTCTGTTGTAGGAAGGTCCTTCTCTTGAATGAAGGCTAGCCAGCTGTATAAAACTAGAAGCCTATAAGGAAGGGGACACTTCTACAAGGAAGTTATGAAGGTCTGGCATTCTAAACACTGACTTTATACTGCTCATTTTGACCTATTCAGTGGTTAGGGCATATGGAAGGTGCCCTGAAGCTATTGAAGCTGACCAGTTCTCATATTCTTCTCAGAATATAACCCATATAGCTACACCCTGTTCCTATCATCAGTCATTATAACAGGAAAGCATTTCTCCACTGTATCTGATCAAAATAAAGCAAGTTCATCACTTGGCTCTTTTTCCTCTGCATTGTCTGTAAAGCAACAATCTCCACATCATTTTCCTGATTATGGAAGAGTAGGGGATGTTCAATAGTGTCCTGGTGAAATGTTAATACCACCTCAGGTTTTCTCTGAAAATATGCTAGTAGTCTAATGGAACTAACATGGTCAACAAAGTGTAAATAAATAAATAAATGTAACATTTTAATTGTTTAGCTTCCTAATCAGGATAGTGTTGCTTTCTTAATTAAGTGAAGTCTATCTTCTCAGAATGGGTTATCTCCCAAGATCAGTTCCTCCCAAAAATTGATGGCCTATAATCTTTTCCGATAACTTTGCCTTCTTATTCAAGTATGAAACAGGTCTTGCTTTAGTAAAGGGATAGTCAATAGAATGTGGGACATGGTGGAATCTCACAAAATGATAATTGCATATTGGGTTTTGGGGGTTGACATAATGTTTAGGTTGTTTACCTCACAGACACAATGTACAAAGTCTGAGTCTAACTTTGGGAAGTATGCCTAGGCTTAAAAGCCCCTGCCGCCGAGGTCTTTAGCCTAGTAATCATCTACGAACCTATTCTCTCTAAAGATTTTTATTATATGTAATATACCAATTTTAATGTACTTTACTACTAAAGTGGTATATTCTGTAAGTCATTTGTTCTAGATATGACACACATATTAGTATAATTATACATTTTAGCTCATAAACTTTCAAATAAGCGTGCCAGTACCTTTAACTTCATTCCTCCTAAAAAATGGTACTGCGATCTTTCCTTTCTTAATCCAGTAAAGTTAGCATCTTTGCATGGTGGAGTAAGTGTAAATCACCAGTTATTACAATTATTTCATTATCTACAGTCATATTGCTTTGATTAGTAGCCCAATTTATTGACATAGATGCAGCTTCACTGTTTTAATTTACAGATGTTTCCATTTTTTCATATTCTTTCATATCCCTTTGCTCAGGTACTATCTGTACCATATAATCATCATCTAAATAAAGTTCAGTTCTCTAAGTAGCACTTACCCATAACAGTAGATGTTTGAAGTCCCCACTACTGAAGTAGCCTTTAGTCTGTACGTGTCATGTCCTGCCCAGGACACAACCGGCCAGCTTCCAAAAGCTATGGCTCCCTCCCAAACCTTCCCTCTGACTGTTAAATGGACAGCTCTGTGAAGGGAAATCAGTAGTCACAGTGAAGATTTATTTTTCTTGCCAAAAAGTAAAGGAGTGTAGTCATTTTGGAACTCAAAAAGATATATACCATGACAAATAACATATCCCAACAACAATCTATAAGTGGTGGGGGGGGGGGGGCATGAGTAGGTGTGACTACTTCAGTGATTAATTTGAATATCTACTGCTATGGGTAAGTGCAGCCTACAAAACTTTACTATGTTCATCATCATTCCCATTGCTGCAGTAGCATTTAGATAATATAGGTTGATTACCAAAGGCTATCTAACTTAGGAAGAGGAAGGATATTGAGCATGGAACCCCTGGAGAATAGTCCAAACAAAGCCTGTCCCAGATCTCAAAAAGGAATCCATTGTGGAATGTGCTGTAAAAGTATGCACAGATGTCAATGGAGATGACCCTAGAACATTTTTTGAGTGTATCCCTCTAATATGCCACTGAAGAAGTAATGGCTCTAGTAGAATAAGCCTTTGTACTGCCTGGAACTGGTTTACCATGGTGGAAATATCCAAATGCAATAGTTGAAGACAACCATCTGGAAATAGTCTGTTTTGACATGGGTTGTCCTTTTTTATACCATCATAAGAAACAAATTGATATGGCTTTTCTAAAGGAGTTAGTTCTGATAAGATAGTACCTGAGTTGCCTATGCATGTCCAGAGTATGTAGAATCATTTCTCCCTGGTTTTAAGGGTCTGGCTAGAACACTGGCAAAGTGTTGACCTGATTCATGGTAAACTCAGAAAGAACTCTGGCCATAAATGAGGAATTTATTCTTAGTGTGAACCTATCTCAATGGAAGACCAGATAGGGTTCACCCATCATGGGAGCTTGCAACTCAGATACTCATCTTGGAGATATCAGAGCAATAAGAAGAACCATTTTCCATGTAATGAACTTTAGCTCTGCTTGATAAGAAGGTTCATATGGGGACATGGTTAACATTTTCCAGCACAAAGTTAGGATCCCAAGAAGTAGCAAACTGTTTATAAGGGGGTCTCAAGCTTGAAGTTCACTTCAGAAACTTTCACTAAAAACTGAGAAAGTAGAGGATCCATGGGCAAACATAATAAAGCAGCCACAAAATGTACCTTGATAAGGAATAAGACAGGCCAGCGGATATTAACTCATTCAGATATCAATACACCAGTGGTACATAATCCCTGATGGGACACATTATTAGTTAGGCAGCAACTAGAAAATCTTATCCACTTGCCAACATAAGATTGCCTAATAACAGGTTTTCTTGCCTCCTTTAGTACCTGCTGCACATCCACATGAAGGGGGTGCCTGAAAGGAATCAAAATTGATTCAACCAAGCAGTCATTTGACAGTGGAAGATTGTTGAGACTGGGGTGTATGAAACTTCCCCTGTCTTGTGTGAGTAGGTCTAGACTGTGAGGAAGGTTGTGGTAACTGTCCTTGGCAAATATAGTCTCCACCACTGCAATTCCTGTTTGCCAAGCCCAAATTTGGAATCTGAAACTCCAGAGCATGCAAATGTTGGGTCCATGTGCTTTTAGAAACCACTGAATTTTTTTCACGTGTAACCTGTCATGAGAAAATATAAAAATCATAGAAGCCATGAACCACAGGATTCTGAGATACTCTCTGGTTGAAGTCTTGAGATTGACCGGAATAACTCTGGAAAGTTTCCAGATAAAATCCACCTTCTCCTGTGTCAAAAAGCCTTTTGCTCAGTGGTATCTATAAGATGGCCCAGAAAGACAATCTTGTCTGACAGGGTCAAAGACAATTTCTGTACATTTATGCTGAATCCTAGATTGGTCAGAAGAGAAGAAACCCATTCTAATGACTCTTGACATCTGGGAAAATGAAATGAGCTATGATTGGAGCAAGAAACTTTGCAAGTACTCTTGGAGTTGTAGATAAGCCAAAGGGTAGTGCAGAGAACTGATAATGTGACCTACACACAGAAAATCTGAGAAATGTCCACGTGTGGTTATGGCAACGTAATGATATGCATCTTCTATATCTAATGTTTCCAAAAACACGTCCTCAGGGAATGAGAGGCAACAGATTCGGAAATGTCAAAATCTTGAATTTTTATAGTTTCACGTGGAGATTTAGAAAGCAAAGATCTAGAACTGGTCTCCAAGAAGACTCTTTGTTGGGTACCAGCAACATGCTGGATTAGAAGTCTTTGCCCCTTTGACTTTACTGCACTGGTCCTATGACTCATAAGGAGAGGTCATGCAGAAGAACCTGAGGAAAAAACTCTGCCTCAGAGGATGGGGAAGAACTCCCTTAAAAGGAGGAATTTGTATCGAGTGCCAAATGTATCCCTCCTAAACCATTTTTAGCAAACCTTGACTGGCCTAGAAATTGTAGTTTATTGGCTGTTTGGGCACTTTTTCCATCCCTTTCAACTTTCTGGTTTAAAAGCCTGCGTTTGCATGGGTTTGCACTTGTTTAAGATCCACACAGTGCCACCGAGCTGAGATAAACTATTACCGGTACCAGAAAGTCTGCTCTTCAGTTTTTCCCTTAGATCTTGCTAGTTCTTTCTCTCTTGCACTTCAAATAGCCTAATCGTTTTGCACTTCAACAGGTTTTTGTTGCAATTATTGTAGCACATCTAAGTGCCATCAGCACAAGTTGTTCTTTGAGGAAATAGCTCCAGTACTTAGTAGTTATGACACCCCTCCTGCATGATTAAAGGGCAGTTCCCTGTGATTTCTCCTATTAACCTGGTGCACTTGGGCATTCTGAGGCAGTGTAGTAACTACCTCATGTATACAGACAACCCTCTCCTCTTACTTCCCAACACTGAGACTTGTGAGAGATGCACTTATATCACCAAATTGGAAGCAATGCACTCTCCAGCCAAGACTGGACTAACTGGTCAAGAGGAGAAGGTCAACACCTGCATCACACCACATTGAACACATAGCCCTCCAGAACACCCAATATCACAGCTCTCACATAAAAACACAAACCACACACTCATCTTCACAGAGGCTCTCAACAGAAACTTACCCAAACAGCAGAGACCTCCAAGACAGAAATGCACTTGACCACCACAACACAGCACAAACCACAGGGCACATAGCTCACGTCCACAGTATGCCCCTCAACCTAAGCCCCTAAGGCTAAACACCTTCCCAATGCACTAATCATAGGTGACTCAATAGTGAGGCACACAGATGTCCCACTCACTAGGGTGAATAAGTAGATGGTAACAGTCAGCTGTCTATCAGGTGCCAGAATCCGACACATAACACACCCACTCAGGTCACTCCACAACAAGTACAAGTATGACTCTGTCATTGTTCATGTGGGTGTGAATGACATGAGATGCACTACCCTGGACTACATGAAAAGAGACATGGTGGAGCTCTTGGATTATGTGGCCCAGGCAGGTATGACACTAGCCATGAACAGTATCCTACCATCACCCAGAATGATACCGTAGTACAAACAAAAAATGACTGACTTCAACAATTGGATACGTTTTTGATATCATTCTAAGGGAATCCAGTATCTGTCTACTTGGGATGACATGACTGACAGATCTCGATGCTTTGCCAGAGATGGCCTGCATCTGTCACCCCTGGGTTTCCGGGTGCTGGCTAAGGCTCTTGCCACCCCTACAGTGCCTTTTTTAGGTGATGTTCCAAAGACCAAATTATTACCGTAACAGCTATAAATAAATGCAATCTGAGGGTCATGCTGCTCAATGCTAGAAGTCTAAATCTCTGCACTCGCTCAAAGCAGTCCTCAAAATCGAGAACATCGACATTTGTGCTGTAATGGAGACCTGGTTTAAAGTGGCATAAAGCACCCCTGTGCTACCAGGCTATAACTCATTCCACACCTTTCGGCCCAGAAACATGGACTGAAGCTCCAAAGGTGGTGGTGTCTCCATATTCATAAAGGATATGCACACCTCCAGACCAGTAGCCCAGCATAATGCATCTGAGATACTTTAGGTACAACTAACATTGGGTAAGAAGGCGATCCAGGTCATAGCCTGCTATAGGTCCCCAACCATGTCCCTAGACTCTCACTCCACATTCCTAAGCACCCTGGAATCTACCAAGGTCCAACCCAACATTCTCTTACTAGGAGACTTCAACTACCCCTCCAACAACCTGGAAAACTAGTCAAGCACCAATACACTGGCCCAACGCTTCCTGGAATTCATCAATTCCAATCCACTGGACCAGCTCATTCTGATCCCCACTAGAAGAAGCAACATCCTTGACCCGGTTATTACTAACATGGGTGGCCGTTGCTCAACATCATTAGTCAGTCCCTTCCTGGTCACATCCAGCCATAAACTAATCACCATGGAAAGCCACATCTCACCCACATCCCCCTGCAAAGGTAACCACCTTGAAAAACTTCTCCAAAGCTGACTTTGGACTCCTAAAAACAGAGGTGGCTAACTTCACAGCACCCATGCCAATGGAAAATAGCTGCATGACTGCTGAATCATACAACAAAGCACTGTACGAACATGTACATAAATGCATGGAACTAGCCATAGCCAACAGAACCCAGACACTCTCTTCCAAAAAAAGAAATCCAATCTGGTGGTCCCCTGCCATTAATAAACTCTACAACAGAAGGAAGAAACTGTTGCAGAAAAAGATGAAGTCCAAAACTGGGAAAAACTCCTTATTAGCCTCAACAAAACGTTGAGATCCCTCATCAAATCCTCTAAAGCCAGCTATGAAGGCAGAATTGCAGCAGACACTAAAAACAATCACAAAACCTTCTATAGCTATATCAAGAACCTCCACTGAAAATATCCAGATTTGCTCTGAGTTACTGCACAATGGTTCTTCCTATACTGAGCCAACAGATATTGCCAACATACTGGCCAACAGATTCAGTGCCAACTTTACCCCCCACCACCCCCAAAGGACCAATCACAGTACCGGAAGAATGTCAGGCACCCAGCATTACTGCAGCACAGGTTAAAGCTCCATTGTCCAAGGCCAAGAATACAGCTTCCATGTGACCCAATAATATCCCTGGCTGTGTTCCACATGAACTACAAAGTGAACTGGCACCACATCTGTGTGCCCTGTTCAGTTACAGCCTCATCTCAGGCTTTGTCGCTACAGAATGGCGCACTGCTACAGTCATCCCTCTCCATAAAGGCGGAGTGACTATAGACCCTGGGAATTATCGCCCCATTAGCCTGATGAGTCTGATATGTAAAGCTATGGAGCACATCATCATGGACCTGATTAACAAAGATAGAGGAAATCTCCAAACTCTAGATCCCATACAATTTGGCTTTGTGAAAGGGAGATCATGCCTGCCTAACCTGGTTGACTTCTTTGAGTCAGTTACCAGGGCTGTGGATGAAGGTAAGGCAGTGCATACAACCAACCTTGATCTGGCCAAGGCTCTGATACCATTCCTCACTCTGGAATTTTGATAAACTCACCAAACTAGGCATCAACCCCTATACCACTAGGTGGGTTGTAAATTGGTTCACAGACAGAACACACAGTGTGAAAGTAGCGGACTCCAAGTCAGACTGCAGACCAGTCACGAGTGGAGTCCCACAGAGATCGGTCCTGAGTTGTCTCCTATCCGGCATCTACTTCTCAGAAGTCTGGGCCAACACAAAGGGACTCTGGCTGACCAAGTTCGCAGACGACTGCAAGCTGGGAGCAATTACTAACTCCACAAGTGATGCAGACATCCTACAGAAAGGCCTCACTGAGACCAATGACTGGTGTCAAGACCATGACCTTAAGCTTAATGCTAAAAAAATGCGTCATCATCCTCCTTTGGTAAAAACTCAGTTCCCACTAATTACCACATCGATGGGAGCCCACTGAATATTGAAGGCATTATAAGAGATTTGGGGACGCAGGTTGACAGCAATCTCTCCTTCAACCACCACATTGCCACTGTGGTCAGAAAGTCCTTCTATGTGGCACAGTTCATTACCAAGGGTTTTGCATCCAGGAAGAAAGAGGTCATCATCTCTCTCTACTATTCCGTCATTAGACCAATTATCGAGTATAGTGCCCCATTTGGCATGTACCTCACTAGACATCTACAACAGCTTTGGCAGCCACAGAAGTACCTCATGAAGAGGATCCTAGGCATTAAATACATGTCCAGCATGGACAGACTCAGAAGACTCCAGCTATTCTCTGTCTCATATTGTCCACTAACAGGTGATCTCTGCTTGACTTACAAAGCCATGTCTGACCCAGCTCTGTTAGAAATGCTACATCTAATGAAATCCCAATCCCTGTGCACCACGTACTCCAGAGACCTCAACCTCATTACCACAATCAACAGAACATGCTGGAGGGACAGGTTCCTCACCCAGAGACTGCCCATGCTCTGGAATAGACTTCCCATACATGTCCAGCAGAGAACCTTGTTGTCCCTCTTCAAGAAAAATATTGATGAGTGGATAGGTAATAGAAAGTTCATCCCTGGGATCACTCCAGTGGCTCTACTTGATAGAGGCACTGGGAACTAACGTTGGGAGGCATGATGCCAGGGCACTTTTATGGACTAGGCTTGTAAAGACTCCATGGCCATTAGCCTAGTACACACCTATGAATCTATGAAACTCCCCTAAAAGCAGGCATTTCTATCCAGTGCCAAATGCATCCCTCCTAAACCACTTTTAGCAAACCAAGAGTATGAAACAATCTGTTGTCAAAGTGGAATACACAGATCCTTATTTCTTGTTATTCCCCTTCTGTCTTTTCCTTGTGGTTCCCTGTTTGGCTTGAGAAGGCATGGATTGTTTGTTCTGTTTTTAGCAGGAAACAGGATTTGGGTTATTTGTAAAGGGGGCCTAAATATTTTTTTAAACATCCTGTATTCATTTCCCTCTCTTTAAATTGTTTGAGGATCTAAGTGGCAAATGGGCAAAACAAATACTTCCTTATCTAAAGCTGGATTTAAAATTTCAGACCTCATCAGAAAATGTCTGATTACATACCCAGGCATATCTCCTCAACACTGTGGCAACAGCAATGGCTCTAGATACAGTAAATCTTACACACTCTTTAAAGCATGTTGATACCTGAGAAATGGCAAAAACAATGGAATTCGGAAAGGCACTACCTTCAGGAGGAAGTATAGTAGACAATTTTCTTAAATTGTCTATACAAGCAATAATAAACCTCTACAAAGGAGTCTGATACTTAAGAATTGTATATGGCAAAGTGGAAAAAGAAAATATTCTCTTACCAAATATGTCAAATGTCTTTATTTCTTTATCTACAGGAGAAGGATTGAAAGAAACCAATAGTCTATTCCCATTTGGCTAAGATGTAGTTATGGCTGCAGGGTCAGATCTGAGATGGGAAAACAAATCTATTTTAGTTTGGGAATCTTTGTATAGTCTATCAGCCTTTTCTGAGACGTATAGGCTGAGAGACAGGATTACATGCAATATTAAACACATCCTCCCAGCCTGGCAAAATGGGAGGGACAGATGTACAATAAGATATATCCATTTGTAACATATTATAATATGACTTCAGTTATGGGAGAATATGCACTTGTTCCCATAAAACACCTCATTCACCCTGGCTATTGTCTGAGAAATGGAAAATTCCTCCAAGGGGTGTTGTGAAGATCAAGTTTCCTCTGGGCTTGGAAATCTGCAGGAGAAGAATCACCGTCTCTGTCTGTTTCAGAATACTCTGACATCGTATTCTCTGGAATATCTCTGCTGACATTATTCTCAGGTAAGGATTTCTGAGCACCAGGATTAACAGCCTGTAACAATTACCTGATTAAGGTAAGAAAATCATCTTTTCTAACAGACACAATGTCTTCAGATAAACAATGCTTAACCTTTTTTTTACTAAGTTTAGCTGAAGTCGGAGGCAAAGAAGGCACGTCTACCATGTCTAGAGGTGTTTTTCCCCAGCTACCCTGAGCAACATCTCCTGGAGTGTTTCCCTGACACAGGTAAGATGGTTCTCCCATGCCCAGCTAAAGAGGATAGTCTGCGGAAGGACAAATGGTCACTACAGATTCGCCCACCATAAGCTGAGGTGTTGACTAAGTCCATAGTGTCCAGAGGGGCTCCTTGGTAATTTATTTTTTCTTTCTAGGTATAGAAGGAGATGGAATAACTCAAGCATGGCAAGTATTCATGCTGCAACTAAGGATGTCTTGAAGGTGGTACACTTTGCTGGAACAAGTCAATTGGAAGGTAAGTTGTCAGAAAGTGTTCACAAGCAGCACACTTATACTCACATACACAGTCCCCTATCAAAATAATGGATAAGCAGCATGCTAAAATCCTGCCAGAAACCCCTTTGCTAAAAAAATAAATCTGGCAAAAAAATGTCAGGTTCGCTGTCACAAAGTAAAGGATAAGCAGTGACATGAAACGTAATAATCCCTGCACAAATAAAACACTAAAATCACTAAAATCTTAGTTAAAAAAATATGAAGTTTATATAAGCAGTAATTTTCTCACAAAACAGCACCCTAAATCGCTTAGAGCTAAAAAAATAGTGACCCTTGACAGGAAACTTCCAATATTTCAAAATAATATGGAGGTTCTTAAAGGGGAAATACTGTTAAAAAGCACTTTTTAAAAAAAACTAAATTATTACAAGAGCAATATATGTGTGTAGAAGGGCTTCCTACTGGGGACTTATCTGCCAGAAACAAAGATGGAGTCTGGCTGCTACTGCTATGAAACCCCCGAGCTGTTTCTTCTTAAAGTGACAAGAAAGTACTGAAGAAATGTTTATTCTGACTGCTATTTTCTTCCACAGGGTTGTCCAACCAGCAGCCAAAGTGAATGTGTGAGGATGGAGACAGAACTTCAGGAAGCTGGCTGGTTGTTGTGTCCCATATCGCCTAAAGGCTACTGTACAGTGGGAATGAAATAATCCCTTTTTATCTCTGTTTTTTTTTTTTTTTATATAAGTCAAATGCATGGGATCATCTCGTTTTGTTCTTTTTCTTTTCACCGCTTCCTTATCTTGTTTTTTTAGTTTTCTTAACTGTCTCTGGACAAATATTATATCTTTCATATTCATGCTTTGAGTACTGTATTCTTGTAATTATTTTACCATTTCGTGAGATTTGTTACTTTCTACTTGAGCATTGTTTTATTATTATGCATACTTCTTAAGAATGAGTTTGATTCATCATTCAGTTTTATTTAAGTGAGTCAATCCTTTCTTAATAATGACTGATGGATACAAGTTCTGATGTACAGTATGATCTTCCTCAATGATACAGTGTTGGCAGTGTGATGATGGTAGGTACTGCCAATCATGCCAGGAGAAACAGGGCAGTGGATTTATAACATATGCCAGCACAGCTAGCTGGAATTTTGCAAATAATTATATGTCATTTGTATATCAAACTGACTTGTGCAGATGCTTGTGCTGAAAATGTATTTGTGAGGTTTGCTTGTGTTAAAATGTATCAACAGTGTGCCCTGCTGGAAGGAAAAGAAATGTGCATGCATTATTGGAATTGTTCAAATGTCTACATTGTAACAGCATATACTGGAAGTAAAGGGGTTAATCTTAATCGACCTGACTTTGCAAAATATTCTTGAAATTAAATTACTTTATGGGTTAAACCATACTATTCCACAGTTTTGAATGGAGCCACAAATGCAATGTCTGTGCTAGAGAATAGGTTGTAGCTCCTGTAGGAAGGGTGAAATGGTTTTATGGTTTTATGACATCCAGCAGCTGCACCACATCTGAGCAAAGCTCTATATGTGAGTATTGCAGCAGATAGGTGCTATGGCAACTTATAGAGATGGGGGATAGTGCGAGAAACACAGTCAGATGACCAGATGTGTGTGATGTCATTCTGTAATGCAGAAATAATATTTAGATATTAGCAGGAGATTGCTCTCAACATTCTGTATTCTGTCCTGGATCAAGGCCCACTCACCCACATTATCTTGCCTTGCTCAATTCAGTAAGTAGCAACACTAATTCTTTTAGTCAATCAGGAATAGATAGTGAGATTGGCTAAATACTGTTTTTCTATAACTGTGCGAAACTTTCCATTGGTGTTATTTTTAATATTTCCTGTGTCTGAAACTCTGGTGTCTACTGTAAATAGATATTTAGTATTTTCATCTTCTTTTACTATTTATTATTAAATATATTTAAACTTTTCATTGTGGTTGGTCCATTTTAGAAAATATTTAACTTTTGAGAGTATTTGCACATATTTATTTGGTGATAACCCAGGCCATTCCTAAAAGCCTGGCTGTTTGGTTACCATTACCATTTGTATTAATATTAAGTTCACTCTGTATAATTAAATACCCTTTTAAGAGCCTTATAATAACTGACTGGTGGCAGTGAATCTACCTTATAGTCTGGGCAAAGTTGGTAGAGCAAGTAATCTGTGCCAGCCTTTCCCAGGTGTGTGTGTGTGTGAGTGTGTGTGTGTGTGTGTGTGTGTGTGTGTGTGTGTGTGTGTGTGTGTGTGTGTGTGTGTGTGTGTGTGTGCGTGTGTGTGTGTGTGTGTGTGTGTGTGTGTGTGTGTGTGTGTGTGTGTGTGTGTGTGTGTGTGTGTGTGTGTGTATGTGTGTGTGTGAAAATTAAATCTCAAAGAGTGTGTGTGTGTGTGTCAGCTTTTTGGGTAGGGATACAAAGGAGAGTGGTGGAGGACTTGGTTCGGGCACTCAGCTGAGGACTTAACTCTGAAGCTGTGCCAGTACTGGGGACCTGGGGACAGACAGAGAGAGAGAGAGAGAGAGAGAGAGACCTAGACCCCGGGCTGAGTATTTTCCCTGTGTGCTCTTAAGGGAAATTGTGCTTGATGCAGAAAGGTCTGCATATGGAAAGACTGAGTGTATCAATTTGTATTCCAAGTGAATGTCCCTCTCCAGTGTCAGTGGTGATGATTCAGCCTTGATTACTGGCCCAGCATGGGGATGTCACAAGTGGCTCAACAGGTAGGTCTACCTTAATTAAACAAAAGCGCAATCCGTCAAATATGAATCCGTCGACACATAAACAGCATAACGCGATAATGTCGAACATGCAAAACCACAAAATTTAAACATCGAAACCGCAATAGTCAGTCAACCTCACCGCCCATAACATACTACCTACGCAAACACAACAACAAAAAACACATATATACACTAACCAAAACCCTACTACTAACCCTAAATTAAAGCACCAAAACCCCACTTGTAACCCTACACTAAACCCCACATACACAACTATCTATGCACTACCCTTAACCCCTCCCTAACCTTAAGGTCCGTAACTACCGCACACTCACCCTACAGAACTATACCCATACACAGTAAATATTCCACACACATACACTTAACAAAACGCTACACTAAACCTTACATACATTACCTATCTATACACTTACCTTAACCTGCACCCTAATCCTAAGGTCCGTACTATCGTACACTTACCTTACGGAGCTATACCGCAGATGGGCCAACTATGACAATTCGACATTTCTGATTTAGCTATTTAGTGCGTTCGACGTTTCTGCGTTTTGCTGTTTACGTGTCGACGGATTTGTATTAGATTGATTGCGCTTTCATTTAATTAAAGTAGACCCCAACAGGTAACATACTTTCCTTTGGTGCAGCAGGCTGTGTGTTTTATTCCCACTCCCAGTGACTGGATTAATTTTCCAATTATTAGCACTGCATAGCAGCATTATAGGGGTGTTGCACTCTTGAGTGTGCCATCCATCATACAAGATGTTAAACCATAGTCCCATCTGACACCATCTCCCACCAAATCCTACTAAATAAACTATCATCTCAAGGCCTTAACTCATCAGCCCTGTCCTGGTTTCATAGTTATCTTTCTAACTGTTAGCAGACCACCAAGTGGGAGCACACCCTGTCCCAGCTACTGCCCATCACTGTTGGCATCCCCCAAGGCTCTATACTTGAGCCCCTACTCTTTACAATTTTTACCAATGACCTCAGTACTGCAACCCAACTAGCCCCCATAGTCCAGTATGCTGACAACTCTACACTAATCTGCTCAGCCCCCACACCTCAAGAACTACAAACTACCATGCAAACATCCTTACAGGACAATGAAAACTACCTCGCTAAACATCAACTCATACTAAACCCTAACAAAACCAAGTTAATTATTTTCAGTTGTAACAAACCTAAAACATGTATGGCCCCACTTTCAGTGCTCTCCACAAATGGAACCAAAAAAGAACCCACTAACCAAACCAAACTTCTAGGTGTCACAATTGATGATTACCTAAAGTTCGATACCCACATCTCCCTCGCCATCAAAAAAGTCCACTGTAAACTAGGCACCCTTTATAGAATCAAACTTTACTTATCAGAAAGTGCCAGACTAGCCACTGCCCACACTCAACTACTCTCCACCCTTCACTATGACTCCCAGGTATGCACAAACATTTGTAAATCAGATCTTAGTAATCTTGAATCATGCTACAACAAAATTGCCAAATTCACTACTAGCCACCCCTACAGAACCCACCACTGCTCAGTACTTACATAACTTAAATGGTTAGAACTCCCAAACCTTCTATCACTAAACCAACTGTCCATAGCCCGCAAAATTATACACAAACCAAACAAGTGCCCATCACTAGCCAGTCTAATCCAAACCAACAACATTCATAGACTCTTAAGATCCTCAAATAAACTATTGCTAAAGGTTAGCCAACCCCGCAAAACACAAGGCACCGCCCTCTACTCCTATAAAATTGCCAAACTCTGGAACACCCTCCCTCAACCAATAGCTAAAACCCTAGCATTCAGGACTTTAAACATCTCCTCAAGGAATACCTAACTAAACACTGGCTCTGCTCCTGCCACAACCCTGGCTAGGCCACCCACCTCCCCTATCATTACCCTTCCTGCACCCCTTTTATCCCTCTTTCTTCACACCTTCATCACCCTTTCTTTTTCACCCTAATCCAGCTCTTTCTCACATTTACAACTATTATCTGCCTTAACTAACTAGATTCAACCCTCTATCTCAGTTAGCATTGGAAACTCAATCTTCCGCAAACACTGTACTCACTACCACACATACTGTAGATACTCTTCTCAAACTGTTCCATTTAAGTTGTATTTGTGAATTATAGCTGTCTATTTATTACTGTACTGATTTTTCTCTCTGTGTTCAATGTTAATAACATATATATGTACATCAATATTGTTCAAGAATGTTAACATGTAGTAGCTACGTGTATGTATGTATGGAGCTTTTCTCACTGGGCCTCCTCTGAAAATGGGCTTCGTGCCCAGTCAGACATTACCCGGTAAACAAATGCAATAAATAAATACATACATAAATAAATAAATAAATAAATACATACATACATAAAATCTTGTCACAAAGACTAGGGGAAAACCCATGATGTTCTGGCCAAATTTCACCTTGCAGTATAAACACTACCTCAGGTCTCTACTGAAATGAGCCTTGTAGCTTACTGTGACCAGCCTGGTACACAAAAGGTAAATATAATAAATCCTTGGATCTTTGATTGAATTACTTAGATTGCTTCACTAGGGAATGTATAGTTATGCAGGTTTCACTTACCAGTAGATGTAAGAATTTGTCACTGCTGTAGTAGCCTTTTGACTACATGGATTTTATCCAGTCTAGGATATGACAAGTGGCCAGCTTCACAAAGCTCTGCCTCCTTCCCACACCTTCACTCTGACTTCTGATTGATCATGGGAAATAAGCAGTTAGAGGGAAGAAATCTTCATGACTTTCTTGCCCATAAAGAGAGAAAGGGCTTACTTACCCAGAACCTCTAAATATATAACAGAAATTAAAAATAAATATTTATATATATATATATATATATATATATATATATATATATATATATATATATCCCAGCAACTACCTATATATAAAAGAAGGGGGATGGTGAGCAGGTACTGCTACATCAGCAGTGAGGGATTTGATCAACTTATGTTATGGCAAATGTAACATGCACAACTGTAACATGTTCATCATTCTCACTGCTGCTGTAGCCTTGTGGATATATGCGTTATTACCAAAGCCTATCTAACTCAGGAGTTGGAAGGATGAGGATCTGGAGAATGGGTATCAAAGCCAGTCCTGGACCTGGAAAACAAATCCAGTTTGTAATGTTTTGTTGTCTGCCACTGTCAGATATGCTATCATAAATGCTAAGGCTCTAGTAGAGTGGGCCTTGATATTGCTTTGAACTGATTTACCATGGTGGGTATAACAAAAGGATGGGCCTTGATATTGCTTAGAGCTGATTTACCAAAGAAAGACTGATGGATGAAGCAAGATTGAGCTAGGTTTCCAAAAACTCCTGTCGCAATGTTTGTGAACCATCACCTTTAAATGAGTGCAAAAATGATAAATTAGTATGCTCAGTATATGAAGCAGAGCTGTGGAATTAATGCAGACATGATAAACTCATCTGCCTAGTGTTTTAAACAGACTGATGGACTGAATGCAAAACAGATGACCTCATGTTCAAAGGCAGACGCAAAGAAGGAGGTGCTCCCCAGGACTGAAGTATAGGACCCTAAGGCTGAGGAAGGAAAGGAGCTGCTTCCTGAGACAGAGATAATGGTGGCAGAGAAAATGGTGCTTCCAGGGACAGAGCTGTTCACACCAAGGCGGAACAGAACAGGGTAATCAAGAGACAAATGTATTCCCTATGATGGAGACAGAGAAGGATATGGCTACTCGAGACAAATTTGCTACATTTGCTGCGTTAGATGGAGGCACACAAGGAGAGGGATGTAAGACAGAGGTGCTCACTGATACAGATACCTTAAATGAGGTGTTTCTTAAGATGGAAGTAATGATGTAGGAAGGTGTTCCCAAAAAAAAAAGTGTTTCTGCTTGAGATGGATATACAGTGAAGGAAGCAGAGGAAGAGTAAAACAGTTCCAGGGAGGAGAGATGATGTTTTCTAAATCAGAGATACAGAATAAAAGAGTTTGTTGAGAGGAGGAGGTAAGAGCTTCCAGAGACTCATGCAGCTAAAAAGAAGGTGCTGCTCCCAGATAAGAATTTACAAGTTGTAAATTAATTAATTCATTGTGTTAAACTGAGGGAATCTGTCATGAATGTAAAAACACAAAACCAAAATGTGTGTTGAAGATTTGAATGAAAACAGAGCTACTGAATTCCAATCACAAATGCAAGACTTCAATTCAGTTAGAGTCTGACATTGTAAAATTCTGGAGAAATGTTGAGGATAGTCATTAAGAGGGATTATCTTTAAGAAGACTTACTGATTTAAAAATGAAGTGCTTTGTTGTAATCAGTTTTATCAGTGATCAAAAGGAAGTGTAATCCTCATTTTGTATAGAAACAGTTTTCACCTATGAAATGGAACCTTGGCTGAAATCAGACACTTGGGCACAGATGCTATAATACTTGAAAATGCTCCAAAGAAGCAAGGAAAAATTCTGCAGTTCTCTGAAATTTGTGTTTTACAAAGATCTACCAAACAGCTTTGCAAGACCATCAAGGTCATAGCTGTCAGGAACAGGAAGAGAATTCACATTTAATAAAGTGAGAGCTATAATGTGAAGAAACAGATGTTGCATTTTGGTGGAGAATAAAGTTCCATACGCATTATTGTGCAATATCCTTTGATGAAGGGACCTGGAAAAAATGAAAAGGGTGTCATAGAATTTATTGTGGAATGAGGTCCATTTGCCGCTCTAACATGCTCACAAAATATTTAGAGGACATTTGCTTCTCTCTGTCCCACAACATCCTCTTTTTTTTTTTTTTTAACACATCAGACATTCTTTTTTAACCTTAATTTATACTCATTTTCTTGCAAGAGTGTGTACATCATGACCGGTACAGACATCCACAGTCATACCTGACATAACTGCAACAATACAATTCTAATCTTTTATATGACCAGTACAGCACATAAGCTGCAGCTATCCATACCAGATCATAGGAACCATTTCCCGTATAACACCTGTTGTCAATATTCAGTGAGAGAAAAAAACATAAGAATTAGCTTGTAAGTGATGTAGAACACATTCAGTCATTTCTCTTACCCTGTTGGTAGACTACATATAGTCATGGTGATGCTGTTTTTTTTTTCATATAATAAAGTTCAACTGGAGAAATATTAACTTACCTCTACAAAATCAAATGCACATGTGCCACTGTTCTCAATATCAAATGCAAGGAAGTTCAGTGTGACTACTTTTCCTTCAGGCTGCGTGATGACCCACTGACATTCTTTACCATGAGGATATGCATTGGGATAATATGGAGAACGGATTTCTCCTTCACCAGAGTATACCCCACCGCACGCTATAAATGAAAAAGGTGTAATATAATTTGAAATGCTATTGTCAGAGATAGTTTGAAGAATTCACTCTGGAAAAAATTCATAACTGTTATAGCATTTTACTATATGGCCATAAAGGAAGCCAAGTGAACGAGCTGACATTTTGGAGTAACTTAGATCGGTGTGGCACATGGGTAAGAGTGCTCACAACATATTCAGAAAGCCCAAAATAACATTGTTATGAATTGTTTCTTTAAGGAGCAATTCTTGGAGGTAACAGCTAAAGAATCCAAAAGAAAGAATTTACAGGCTTACTTTTACTTAATGCATAAGGTCCAGAAATTAATGCATGAGCAAACCAGAATGTATTTTTTTACTAAGCATACTCTTATGTCCATAACCCAAGGATGCCTGTGCATAATTATGAAAGCAACTCATAGGTGAGAGTGTGATCCTATCTGACTGCATAAAATGGCATGGTCATCATGTCACTGCTATGGTGAGTGGGGCACTAAAGCAGCAGCTGCATCAGTAGCTCAAAATATACATTTAGGTAACACTACCCATATAATAAGATTTGTTTTGGAAAATTTTGATAACCATACATAAACCAACAAAACATATCCAGATCAATGACAAGGAAAAATAATCTACCACATGGCAAGGTTTAAGAATTCATCTGCTATACTTAAAATCAAGTTACATTTTGTGCAAGCTCTTATGTTTATTTATTTGTATTTATTTTTTGACAGGAACGCAAACTGAGACACTAGGGTCTATTTTAATCACTATCTTGCTGCAAATAATGAAAATGAGATAACATATTAGAGAATACATTAAGTCATGCAATATAAGAAGCATACAATGTATTAAAATATTAGAATATCAGTAAATGGACAGCACCTCCTGGCTTTCGTTTGATGCATTCAGTTAAAAGAAATGGATAGGGTTATAAAACTATCACAACAGACTCTTTCAGTAAGAACAAAAGTATTACACATTTCAAACATTTCATTGTTACTTCAAGAATTATTTGTGTAGTTTAAAGACAAAGTCATGTATGATTCTGAAAATGCACTATGTAAAAACATCTGACAACAAAAGTTTTGATGTCAGGGAGCTGCCATCTTTGACCAGTGATGCCCATGGAAAAGTTTATTTCTCATATTAGTGCTATACAGTTGTGAACAGTATATATGAATAATACCAGCTGACTTGGCCCGAGCACTAGGGACAGTCCCTAGTGACACTCAAGGGCACTTGACTCCACAGCTCCACCAGTGCATTAGGAAAGGTACTGCATACATTTTAACTGCCTACAGTACCAGTTTTGGCATGCATTGTATGTTGGACATGAGACTGCATCCACAGCACAGTAAAACTTCACCATGCAGGAATTTCTCTCATCTAACATAATAAGGGCTATATGATGTAAGGATGTGATAATAAAGTACACTCCCAAAACAATGGAGATTATGCATTTCAGTTGTCCCAGGCATTGAAATGTAAAAGCCACCACTAAACAATTGCACAGTCTTCAGACACCCTCCACCCATTGCCTTTACTTGTTCAACAGTACAAATCTACCTGTCTGTGGGAACTTGTACTGCAGGCATTTAGGCTTTTCACCTTGTACTGCCTACAGTAGAATGCCCACATACAAATAAGGCAGTCACTATGCCTCAGTGACCCACTGACTTGAAGGGGCTACTCCACTGTTTACAGTTTTTATATGTTATTGTTGAGTGGTAGCAAGCCTGATTCTCACTGTGGAATTGGGTATAACAATCCTCCAATCCTTATCAGCCTGCTCAGGATTGCCATACCCCTATTTTTGGAAATATGTGCAGCATCTACGATTGAAGTAACATACTACCTTATGCATTTATGCTTTCAGAATACAGTCCAAGGAGCTACAAGTAAAACAATATATGACAATTTATATGTAAAGTGGTAGAATGACAGTTTCTTGACAAAACATGTGAGATGCATTTATCAAAACTGTTTTTTTTTCCCTAAAATTCCTCTTCTGTTAGGAGCACAAGATAACTTGGGTATGACGGTAACCCATATGGAATATATAAGGTCCAGGGTATGAATCAAGGCTTGCTTCCAAAATGTTTGCAACCACGAATCACACAACCTCCACCATCTTCCCCTTGCTACATAGAACTTGCATTTCCATGTGCCCCCCCCCCCACTCCTCCCTAGGAATGACCTTGATCCCGTAGGAAGGATGCAGTCAGTTCAATACATTGCAATGCAAAGATACTGAATGGCAAGGACTCCTGTTATGCTAATAACAGGTAATGATATTCTACAACAAGTTATACTAATGTATCTCATTACCTATGTCTTATGTATCACAATCTTACCTGTGGACTTGGTGAGCCCACAAAGTCCAGCAAAATTTATCTTGCTTCACGGCCCCACCTGTACAGCAGAACTCATACTGCAGGCAGGGAGCCTGTATGTAATATGTGAATGGCAGTCAGCTGTCCCCAATGAAGTACAGAGATGGCTCTCACAGCACCCAGCTGCATATGTACATGATTCTTGGCCTCCTGCCCTATGGCTTCCAGATGGAGCAGTACAGCTCCACCTGTATGTGGAACTTGGTACTGCAGACAGTTTTGCTTTGCCAAAATGGCCAAATGGTTTCATAAGATTGTACATTAGCAACCCATCCAATGTGCAATACTGAAGTATTTCATCAGAGCACCTCTAATTCTCCTTATGGAATCAGGTGTAGGACTCTGGCACTCCACATTAGCAAATGCTGAAGGGGGCTGGCATGGCCTTAGGCTTTGAATCTTGAGTGGAATAATTGCTTTCTACAGCGTGTTACCCCCACATACATGTCATTTTAGAATCTGGCCTATGATTTTTAATTATTCTACACAGGGACTCAGCAAGAATATGCCATGAGTGATACTGCATCAAATAACAGGCAAAAGCACAACCCCAGAACAATATAGATAAATCTATCTCCTGGAACATATTCTGTTTATCTATCTTGATTTTTTTGAAGTTCATTTATTTATTTCCAGTTTGGTTACCGGGGAAGTCCACTGGGTCCAGAAGACCCGTTTTCAGTGGAAGCCCGTGGAGAAAAGCTCCAGGATAAAGAAATGCAAAAAAGAAAGAATATACAAAAACAAGCAAATACAAATAAAGTAGTAATATACAAGAAACATTGTATAGTAATAGGTTACAATTATGTACATTCAGTGTCATGCATATTCAGCAGGAATCAAATTGTATAGGTTACAACTTATGTACATTCAGTGTTGGGCATATTCAGTGGGAATCAATGTGAATTGTTATTAATGAATTTTACAGTAAGTTTTCATTTGAGCAAGCCACTTGTGTTGTGCTTGGGGAAACACCTTAACATACATGCTTATTAGTAATAATGATAACATGTTATTTTCGCTCATGTAAAATAAAAAGCTAGTTACAATATTTACAAAGTTGAACTAGTGAGCTGTTTTAGCTCTAAGAGATCAGAACTTAGATTGACTCTTGGGTGAAGTAGCTATGGGTAATAGAGAGCTAAGGAACCTGGGAGGAAAATCCTCATTAGTTTTATTTAATAAGGCAATAGCACAATATACTTATGGAATAAGTAACAGGATGTGCAATTTTTTTTCTTGCAAGAAAAAAGTAAACAGACAGTATATATATTATTATTAGATAGCTAGAAGCTAAACAACTCTGCACTAATTGTAATGTTTCACCACCCCTTATTCTAATGTTAGCAGAGTTATTCTGTCTGAATTATGATAAAAATAATTTTTCACAGTTTGCCATTTTAAAGAAAAAGTACATGGTGTATAGATATGATGGTGTATAAATATAAAAATGCAGCTCTTTCTGTAGATACCTAAATATTAATATATATGGATGTATGTATGTATATATGTTAGCAAAATGTGATTCCTTTTGTAGATACCTCAATAATGACAGTCTTTGTGGTTGAAGTTCCTGGCTATCAACTTTATTTTGAATGTATTCATATTAGTTTGTCAAAAAATAGAAAAAGATATATCATGTTATTTTCTGCTCAACTATTTGTGCACATGAAGCAACCCTCACTGCTTAGATGCTTGCATGCTAAATACATTTTATACTTGAGGGTATGAGTCCAAAGAAAGTCTTATACTATACTATACTCAGAAGGTGTGATTCTAAAGAAAGTCTTACACTGCACTATACTAATAGGGTAAGATTCCAAAGAAAGTCCTATACTATACTATACTCACAGGGTATGATTCTGACAAAAGTCTTATACTACACTATACTCACAGGATATGATTCTGAAGAAAGTCTTATGCTACACTACACTCACAGGGTATGAGTCCAAAGAAAGTCTTATGCTGCACTATACTCACGGAGAAACATTCCGAAGAAAGTCTTATGCTACACTATACTCACAGGGTATGATTCCAAAGTAAGTCTTATGCTACACTATATTCACAGGGTATGATTCCAAAGTAAGTCTTATGCTACACTATATTTACAGGGTATGATTCCAAAGAAAGTCTTATGCTATACTATACTCACAGGATATGATTCCAAAGAAAGTCTTATGCTACACTATACTCACAGGGTATGATTCCACCAAAAGTCTAATGCTACACTATATTCACAGGGTATGTTTCCAAAGAAAGTCTCATACTACTCTTTACTCACTGGAAATGATTCCAAAGAAAGTCCTGTGCTACATTATACTCACAGGGTATGATTCCGAAGAAAATCTTATACTGCACTATACTCACAGGATATGATTCTGAAAGTCTTATGGTACACTATACTCACAGGGTCTGATTCCACAGAAAGTCTTATGCAAAACTATATTCCCAGGGTATGATTCCAAAGACAGTCTTATGCTAGACTATACTCACAGGATATGATTCCAAAGGAATTCTTATGCTACACTATACTCACAGGGTATGATTCTGAAGAAAGTCTTATGCTACACTATACTCACTGGGTATGATTCAAAGAAAGTCCTATAGTACACTATACTCACAGGGTATGATTCCAAAGAAAGTCTTATACTACACTACTCCAAGTTTTGGAATAACTAACAGGTGATATAACAGTGTTCCTGTGTGATATGCATGAGAATTGCAACTGATGTACATTTTTCTCGAATATGCTTATGCAGTTCATATAATTTTGCTTACATTATTGATATACACACATACACACACAGACACACACACACACACACACACACACACACACACACACACACACACACACACACACACACACACACACACACACACACACACACACACACACACACACATGCACGCACACACATGCACACACACACACACACACACACACACACACACACACACACACACACACACACACACACACACACACACACACACACACACACACACACACACACACACACACACACACACACACACACACACACAATTTATAAACTCAAAATCACACACACCCATGTCTACTTATATATTTAGATGAGATGGATATATAAACAGAGAGAGAAAACATACATAATATGCTTGAATATCATAGTGATTCTCTTTTCCAGACAGCCACACATATACACAACTACTTGTGATAAGTGCTGATATGCAGCACATGGTTATCAACAGTTGTAGATGGGAAAAGCTTCCTATACTAAGAATGTGATATAGCTACAGACAGAAAGCATACATTAGTACCAACAAAAAGGCATCCATGACATGCAGTGCAATGGAAGTTTAGCTATCTACCAAGAACAATTTTTAAAGAAAGCTTCACAAATGTAGACAATATCACAATAAAAATATAGTGCCTTCCAAGCAGAAGTGTTCCAGATATGTTTGACATGCATTACGTTTACACAGTTTAGCAAGCACATATATTGCTGGAATCTAGCTTGCAGGATTCTCAGCAGCAACTACCTTGACCTTTTTCTACTTTCAGCTTTTTCCTGGTTAGGGGTCACCACAGTGGATCACTTGTCTGCTCATGATTGGCAGTGGAGTTTTACAATGCTGAGGTACCAGCCCGGTGCAACCCAACCTTCCACAGAAGGCACACGCATGTACACACTCACACCTAGGGCCAATCTGGAGTGTCCAACCCACCTACAGCATATCTCTTGCTGTGAGGTGGCAATGCTAACCGCTGCACCACCGTGGCTGCCCCCAGTAACTACCTTGATAGCATGTGAAATAAATGTAGCTGCTCAATGACCTGGCCACTCTGAAGTATTGCCTTTTGTCAGGATTGGAATATAAATTGCTGCTTTCCAATCTTATTGCTATTTTTGTGCTTTCCAAATTTGCAGGCAAATTGCAAGTGACACTCTAGCAACAATATTTTGCAGGATTTTAAAAATTCAGCAGGAACTCCATTACCTCCTGCAACCTTGTTCTTAGCAAAGTTTTCTAAGACCCATTTAATTTCATTCTCCAGGATGGCTGATTCTAGATCAGAAAATATACTGTCTTATGTGTCACTTTTGCTAGTCTTTCTTATACGGTTCTTCTATATATTCCTGCCACCTCTTCTTACTATATTCTACATCTGTTAAGTCTTGTCCATCTTTGCCTATTATTATCAAAGTTTCCCTTAATGTCTCCAGTCTCTTGTGTTTCCTGTTCTATTATCTTCCTCCATTTTTCACTACTTATTTAAATATACCTCCGTATTTCTTCTTGCTATTCTCTGAAACTTTGAATTAAGCTTGATATATTTTCCTGTTACATTGTCTTTACCTCACTGTGGTGAAGAAGTTTATGCAACTCAGTTGAGTGATGGCATATATTGTGTAGGACCACCCAAGATGGCCAGGTTATGGCAGAAAATCAGAATAAATATGGTCATTTGGAGAAGGTAATGGCAAATCACTTGAGAAATTTTGCCCAGAAAACTCTATGGACAAAAGCAATCAAAGACATGTCAAAACATCAGTAGCAGATAAAATACCCTGGCCTGAAGGTGACCAGTATGCTATTAAGGAACAGCAGACAAGTACAAGTAGGGCTAGAGGTTATGATGCAGATGGATTAAAGCCAAAATGATATCCATCTACTGCGAAATTCAAATAAAAAAAGAGAAGTCTGTTACTGCAAAGAACTATACACCAATGGAATGTAAGAAATGTGAACCGAGATAAGTAATTAAAAATGACAAGAATAAAGACTGATACTTGAGAATTAGTGAAGTAAAATGGACTGGAACAAATAATTTTATAGCAGATAATCATCAGATTGTCTACTATGGACAACAATCTTGTAGAAGGAGTGGAGTAAACCTTGTAGTTAATCAAAATGCGTCAAAAATAATGCTTAGTTATAGCCCTCAAATGACAGAATGATCTCAATCATAGTATAAGTGAACTGTGCCCCTCCTGACCTACCCAACGCCGAAATCTTACAACTCGACTAGTAATAAACCCAAACAAAATTATTATTATCATAACCACCTACCTTCCCCCTGGCAACAACCTACCCATAATTGAAAATCTACTCTCCTGGGCATCTACTACATTTATCCAGGAGACTATCATCCTAGGGGATTTCAACCTTGATTGGCACTCCTGCAACTCTAACAACCCATCCAATTTCTTAAATCTTTTGAATTTCACCCAAACCATATCCTGTCCTATCCGCCTTGACAAACACTCTAAAAAGCAGTCCACACTGGATTAGCTACTGACCAACACACCCACTCTAGGTTACATATCAGACTGCCTACCAGACTCGCTCAGTGACCACTCACCTACTTTCCTGTACAGAAGACAAGTGCAGATACACACTAACATAATATATAAATATGACAGGAATAAAAAAACTTTCTCCCCCTCCACTTTCAACCTTTTACTTCAGCAAAGTAACTGGTCACCTCTTAGACACATCCCTCTAGATCAGGCAATCCTTCACTTCAACAATACCTTTCTTAATATACTTAATAGCCTAGCACCCACAAGAAAAATAAGAGCAAAAACCAAGCCCATACCTTGTCTAACTAAAGATACCATAGCACTGTTGAAGCAACGAGACAGGGCATTGTCTGCATACAATACTACCAAAAAATACAACAACCCGCACAACATATTTGCAATTCTGTAACCAGACTAAAAAACATATAAAAGCAGACAAGCAAAACTACTTCCTTTCATGTCAACAATCCCACCAATATAACCCCAAGAAATTTTGGCAAAACATTAACAATCTACTCAACCCAGGCCATACTCCTACCCTCACACCTACCACCACCAAGGTTACTGACCCAGTAGCCACACAATTTAATACCCACTTTAATAACTCAATCACATCACTACTAGGTAATCAGGCTGACCTATCTCTCACTGTACCCCTTCCCTCTTCTACCTCCCCCAGACCTATGTCCTTCACACTGTTAGAAAAATGCATAATAGCAATATGCATGCTTAGTGCATCAAAGGCTTAAAAGGGTTAATACATTTATTCTGTTCATGTTGTATGAATCTGCACAGCTACTAGAAACTTAATAAAAGACACTTTATTCTGCTTATGCAATGAAAATATGTGCAGCTACTAGAAACTTAATAAGAGACATTTTATTCTGCTTATGCCATGAAAAAATGTGCATCTGCTAGAAGCCTTGATAAAGAAAACAATAGATATTTGAAAGCTTAAACCATAGTCAGCACTACTTGTACCAAAGCTAGAAATGTACCTTGAATCTAGACAAGAATCAAGGAGGGCTAGAATAAGCCCAAGGCCAGGTTGTTTTTCTCAAATGTTTTTGCAAGACAGCAATAATCTGACCATGTCAGCAATAAGTCGGGTAACATTTTCTGTGTAACATACAGAAAGCTGTGTCCAACTATGTCAGCAGTAGATTAGTAACATTTTCTGTGTGACATGAAGAGAACTGTATAAGAATAACATACTGATCTCCAGAAAATTAGACAAACCTTGTACCTACATGCTTTGTCTCCTTGCTGCAAGTAATAAAGGGTGCCTTGCTTGAACCTAACGTGCATTGATCTTTGAAGTTTTTCCATTTACAGATTGGTCCTTCGGACCGGAACTCTCTCTTCGCCTCAGATCAGACGGCCAGGTGGCTGAAACCGTACGGGGAAGAAACCAAATCGGTTCTTCTTATATGGAAAGTCCTCCGACTGAATTGTTGTCAAAAGAGGCCAGCCACTTTCTGATCTGTGACTGAAGGACGGGTCTCCGTGAATCGGTGATCAATCACGTGGGCTCAGGTAAGGTGAATCTACTTTTTTCTGTTTTAGATCAGGGACTAGATGTGTATTGTTTTTTGTCAGATTGTATTTTTCTTACAGTCAGGGATAAAAAAGGAACTGTCTTGTCATAGATCAGGAGAAACAGAATAAGTAAACTTTAGACAGTCATTCTGAAGAGACTATAACAAAATCCGTGGTACACGTTAAAATTAGAGAAGGTACGTAACAATCAAAGGTAAAATAAAATGGGTAATAATTGCACAAAAACACTCCAGAACCCACCGTTAATGGAAGACGCAAAATATATGCAGTTGCACCGTGCCGATAATATTAGATATTTTTCAAAATGGGTTAATAAGTATGAATTTGACGGAAAATTAGAAAAATCCTCGCTTATCAAACTTGATAAACAACTCAAAAATGATTCCAAGGGTCAGGTAAAAAGCAACAGCAGTTAGGAATTCCTCAAGCACACAGGTGGCTGGAGGAAGTAAACCGTAGGGACCAAAAGAACAAAGATTCAAAAGCAATGTTTCTAGATAAGGAGGATAATAACTTAGTAATAGCATCAGCGCCTCCACCTCCCTTACCAGAATATGAAGTGAGTGAACAAGTTAGTCCACCCCCACTATATCCTGTAGTCACTGGAGATAGAGATATTATAAAGCTAAAACTAACTAAAATCAGAGATCCCATCGAGACCAGGTCCCGAACAAAGGCAAGTAATTCAGAAGAAGGTATCGAGTTATGGCAAATAGTTAAGAATTCACAATCTATAGGAGAAGAAGAAGAAATATGCCCACTTATAGAAGTACCTAATCCTCAGGCAGGTCAAGACAATCAGGACCCAACTATTTTAATATATAGACCTTGGACTCCGGAAGATATCTGGAAAGCCATTGAGGGAATTCCACATCTGAAGATTAATTTTAGAAAATTCTCAGAAGACTTACAAGGAATGAGGTTAAGTTATAACTTAAACGAAGAAATAGAAAAGGTAGTTAGACAAATTGTAGGGCCAGATTGGTACATGATTTGTGGCAACTGGAATCCTCGTGACGCTGCGCAAAGACCCCTCCCACATAGCAGTGCAGAGTTAGGCACTAGAGTAAAAGGTCTTACAGACCGCATCTCTGAAAAATGGAAACCTAGGGCAGACTGGACTTGCATTAATCAATGCATCCAACAAGAAGGTGAAACAATTGACCAGTACTATGCCAGATTGTTAGAATGTTTTAATAACCACTGTGGAATGCAGGTTCCCGAAGATCAAACGCAAGATTCCCCATATGAACAGCAGTTAAAGAATGCATTTTTAAAAGGCAGTAGCATGCCTATAAGCAGTTTTATTACAAAACACATGGTAGATCATCATACAAGCAGGTTACAATCATTACATGAATATGTTAGGCATGCCAAAAGGCATTTTAATAGCAAAAAGAAAAAGAAGGCTCAAGTATTTTCTGTAGAAGATGGAGCAGAAGTTTATGTAGTACAGTCTGGGAAAAAGGGCAAGAAAAACGCACAGGGAAACAAGCAGTCTGATAAGCGATCAGAGGACTTTGAAGGGCGTAAGAAAAGGGGAGAATGTTTTAAATGTGGTAAAAAGGGACATTTGGCAAGGGATTGCAGGAAAAATAAGAAGGCAACAACGGAAGACAAGGAGGGTGAGGACTGACTATATGATAGTCAAGAATCATTAGAAGGGGCCAGTAAAGGAAGGACAAATGAGAATGTGAAAGAGGGAATAGAGGAAGTGCAGGAAGTTAGCGACAATGAAGAAAACAAAATATTAGACCTAGCTTTATTGAGCTTGGAGCTCTATTTAGCAGACACAAAACCAGAAGTTACACTCTTGGTAGAAGGGAGGGAGGTCAAATTTTTGTGTGATTCAGGGGCATCACGGACCCTGATACACCCCTCCAAATTACCAGAAAACACAGAGTCACCTGATTACATACTGGTCAAAGCAGCTAATGGACAGCTGTATCGGGAGCCTCTCTCCCGTAACATTGCAATAACTGATCCAGTTTCAGGATTAACACAGAGAAGCAAAATTGTAGTTTCTGCAAAATGCCCAGTAAATCTCTTGGGCAGAGATCTCATGCAGATATTTGGTATAGCAGTAGTCCCAACCATGCAGGGTATAGAAGCACAGCGACAAACTAACACCTTTGTGGTGCAATCGGGGGGTGAAATGTTTTACTGGTACAGCCAGGACTTAGTTATGACTGGTCCAGGGACTGTGACCAAGGAACTAATGAACATAGCCATCAGCAAGTTTCCCTCCCTTGACATTGATAAGCAACACCTGTTGCACTGTACCCTGTATTTTTGTAACACACCAGGACCTGATAAGGAATATGAGAAAGAATTATTTAAGAATCATACAAATAGATTGATACTGCATAACCTGTACTGGGACACAGAAGGGAACAGTGTAGCCAGCTGTTCACTGCCCCAGGAGTTTTTTGCACTTTATAAATCTAATCAATTACCACATGTTAGCTTAACCAAAAACAAAAATATAAAATGGGCAGACCTAGGAGAGAAAGCCACGAGATGGGAGAAACAAACAGAACTGGAACTGTCAGTACAGGGAATACAAGTACAAAAATTGAATTGGGTAACTCAGACCAACCCAGCTGGGCACTTGCAATTTTGCGAAGACAGCTGATGGACACTCCTATTAAAGGAGGAAGAAAACGCCTTGCGAGATATACCAGAGACTCTCTGGTCAACAGGAAAATCAGATGTAGGACTCATTTGTACAGCAGGGCCAGTTACTATCACACTAAAGTCAGCATTTAGACCACAAAAAAGACAGTATCCCTTAAGAAAGGATGCAGAGGCAGGGATAAAGCCTATTATAGCAGCATTACTTAAAGGAGGAATACTAGTAGAATCTCCCGATTCACCATGTAACACACCTTATTTCCAGTTAAAAAGGCCAATGGAGAATGGCGTATGGTCCAGGATTTACAAGCAGTAAATGATGCGGTAATACCAAGGGCACCCACAGTGCCAGATCCACACACCCTGTTAAATGACTTAAAACTTCAACAAAAGTATTTTTCTGTGGTAGACATTAGCAACGCATTCTTTTCAATACTGATACACCCTGATAGCCAGTATTGGTTTGCACTTACATTTCAGGGAAAAAGATATACATATACATGCCTACCACAGGGATATTGTGAAAGTCCAATGATATTCTCACAAGAAATGGCAAGCAACTTGGCGGGATTCAACCCACCAAAAGGTAGTCAGGTTTTACTTTATGTTGATGACATTTTGTTGGCGGCCCCCACCCAGCAGGATTGTAGGGAAGATACCATAGCACTTCTACGATTTTTAGCCGCTGAGGGACATAAGGTAAACAAAGACAAACTGCAGCTCTGGAAAAAACAGGTCAAATACCTAGGATATTTAATATCCAAGGAAGGTAGAATGTTAGATGAAGACAGAAAAGTAGCAATTTTGCAAGCACCAAAACCCACTACCAAGAAGGAAATGATGTCCTTCCTGGGTACAACTAATTTCTGCCAAAGCTGGATTCCAAACTATGCCTTGGAATCTGCACCTTTAACTGACCTTATATATAAGACGCCTATGGCAGCGCAGGATTTGTTACAATGGACACCAGAGGCAGAATCTGCCTTTTGTAAACTAAAGCAGTTAATAGCGTCCTCACTAGTTCTGGGATTGCCAAACTATCATAAACGTTTTCTCCAGACTGTAGATTGCAAGCAGGGTTATATGACATCAGTACTAACACAACAGCATGGGGATAAGCAACGCCCCATTGCTTACTATTCATCACAACTGGACCCAGTGGCACTGTCCTTACCCCACTGTGTACAAGCAGTAGTTGCAGCTGCAATGGCAGTACAGGCTTCAGCCTCAGTAGTCTTGTTCCACCCTCTCACTTTGAGAGTACCCCTTGCAGTCGTGATCATTTTACTGCAAGAAAAGGTGGCATATCTCTCCCCTGCTAGGCATCATTCCTGCATGACTATATTGTTGAGCCAACCTCATATGACAATTGAACGATGTACGACTTTGAACCCTTCTACTCTGCTCCCAACCCCTGCAGACGGCACACTGCACCGCGGCCTGCAGGTAATTGAGCAAAATACACTATCTAGAAAAGATCTCATGGACGTCCACTTGGATAATGCCGAGGTGACATATTACGTGGATGGCTCGTGCAAAAGGGGTCCTGCAGGAAAAAACCTAGTAGGATATGCAGTAGTCTCTGATACTGAGATTGTAGAAGCAAAATCCTTACCACACAATTTATCTGCACAGGCAGCGGAATTGATTGCCCTGACACAGGCATGTACCTTAGCAAAGGGTAAATGTGTAAACATTTTTACTGATAGCCAGTACACTTTCTCCACTGTACATGTGTTTGCACAACAGTGGAAAAACTGGGGAATGATAACATCTACTGGTAAACCTATAAACCATGCACAGTTTATTTTAGATCTTTTAGAATCTATTCAGTTACCTCAGAAAGTGGCCATTTGCAAATGTACAGCTCACACCAAGCAACAAGATAGGATTTCAAAAGGTAATGCAAGAGCTGATACAGCTGCAAAACAAGCAGCCACAGAAGTATTTTTTTTAAATGAGGAATTACAACCCTCTGAAACTTTGGATCTAGACATGTTAAAAACAATGCAGACAGTCACTACACAAGCTGAAAAACAGCGATGGATAAAATGAGGAGCAATCCTCGAAAAGGGGCTGTACATCTCTAAAGAGGGAAAACCGATACTACCCTCTAATTTGTTCCGCTATGAAGCATTGTTGAACCATAGGCAGTGCCATGTCTCAACAGGGGGGATGATACAGCTGGTGAACCAGGTGTTCACAATGTACGGATTTACAAACTACTCTAAAACATTTTGTTTAATGTGTCAGATTTGTAACAAACATCATGCACAGGGGGTGATAAAGCCCAAGCAAGGGAGTTTCCCCACACCACCATATCCGTTTCACACTATCTGTATAGATTTCATAGAACTGAACAAATGTGAAAATAAGAAGTATTGTCTTGTCATTATAGATATGTTTTCCAGGTGGGTGGAAGCCTTTCCAACCAAGAATCTAGATGCAGCTACAGTGGCAAAAGTACTTGTCAAGGAAATTATTCCTAGGTTTGGCATTCCGGAAAGAATCCACAGTGACAATGGTACACACTTTGTAAATCAAACCATACAGCAGTTGAGTAAGCATTTTGGTATTTCTTTAAAAAATCATTGTGCATACCATCCGCAGTCTGCAGGGCTGGTTGAAAGGCATAATGGTATACTAAAAAGCAAATTGAGAAAATTAATAGCTGAAACAGGAAAAACTTGGTTGAACTGTTTACCCATGGCACTGTTGAACATGAGAACTGTCCCTACAGCAAAATGATTGACTCTTTTGAAAAACTGTTTGGAAGAGCTTATTATACACCCCAGTGGAAACTTCTCATGTCATTAGACCAGGAAGCTGATTTCACACTACCTGAATATATGAAAAAGTTGTTGAGTTGTAAACATCTGTTGCAGTCAAATTCCGTTTCAAATAAAAAACAAACCGAAACATCGGAAGTGACAGTGATGCCAGGAGACTGAGTATGGATTAAAATTGTGAAGCGAAAGAACTGGGCATCGCCAAGGTGGGAAGGTCCCTACCAGGTGCTTCTTTTGACACCTACTGCAGTCAAGATAGCAGAACGAGCTTTGTGGATACACCTGACACACTGCAAGCTGGTAAAAAACTTCGAATTGGGCAAAGATCTTACCTCTCCGTCGGGACCCTAAGCACAAAGTCTGGCTACAAAGGGGGGTCAGATCAATAGGAACTGATCCGTCTCAAACCCAGTGAAGCAACCATCGGTGCTGAAGGTCCTATTAGGGCAGAGAGTAAGATCACGTGTCCAAAGTGAGATGACGGAATCCAGTAAGATCCAAATACACCTACTTGGAAGAACCGGAGAAAACGGAAATGTAGAACAACCGTTTCCACAAAAGTATTACATGACCATCCTGTTGACTGTACTGGTAACAATAATCTTTTTATTGTGGCCATTTCTTTTCTCAGCCACGCAAGTAGAATTATATAAGCGTGCAGAGTGGCACCCGAACTTCAATACTTACCAGGCAATCAAATATGTGTATGCTGAAACCTTTAATGTTTCGAATTGCTGGATTTTCACAGCTCTATCAACAGCATATGGGGGGTTACTGCTAACTTCAGTTCCCCTAGGGGCTAATAAGACCTGGGAAAACTTAATTCATGATACATCAAATGTCACATCAAAAGATAAAGTAGCATTACACTTGTCTATTTGACAGAAGGGAACTGTGTGTTTTTATAAGAATGATACAGTCAAGGTGGGATGGAGCTATTGCAATGTAACATTTCCCTATAGATGCTACACTAAATCTGATAACATCAGATCCTATTGCAACACGAGCTATGATTAATTTGTTGAACTGATGCATAAGACAATTGAAGAAGTAAAATATGATGCTGTCCTCTACAAACAACTGTCCATAATCAACAGAAAAATGTTTCATGCAGAGCAAGGGTATGTTTATAGTAAAGTTACTACTAAAGTGGAAGATTGTTACTTTATATGCAGAAGAAAGGCATATAAATGGCTACCCGAAAATTGGTCCAGCAGTTGCTTTTTGGGGTACCTGGTTCCGGCCATACAACACACGGCAGTTTTACCTCAAGGGAAAATTCAGAATGTCCGAGAAATCAAGAAGCCTGTCAATCCAGTGGGACAAATGAATGCACCCTGGAAATACCATCAGGACTTAGGCCCAGGGAATAACAATGGACTGTCGCACATGGATCTGAGTGATACTGTTATATCGTGGGCAGGCGTACTACCAGCATATGGAGCAACAAAATCAATCTGGGAACTGAGAAAATTGTCTAAGCTTCTCGAAATAATGAGTAATGCAACCTTTTCTGCCCTAGAATTGGTAACCGATGAACTGACCGCCATGAGAACAGTGGTACTTCAAAATCGCATGGCTCTTGACTTCACCCTAGCGGCGAGAGGAGGTACTTGTGCTTTAATCCAGGAGCAGTGCTGTTCATACATTCCTGACCACAGACACGAGATAGACAACCATCTTGAGGTAATTCAGCAGGTGTCGGCCATGACCAAACCGGGACCAAATCCATTGATGGACTTTTTTCAGAAATGGTTTGGGGGTTAGGGCAGTATCCTGATGAACATTCTGATTGCCATCTGTGTAGGGATAGCCCTGCTGATGGTGTGTGGGTGCTGCTGAATCCCCTGCATAAAAGGACTAATTAAAAATTTTGTAGACATTTCAGTTTCAGAAACCTTGTACCAGGATGCTGAACTCGAAGAATTACTAAAAGACTGAAAATGCTTTCATGGGCTTAAACTAAATGACTCTCTAACTGCAAATCCTGTGTAGGAAGAGGTTAAGGGAAGAAAAAAAACTGTTTATGCGTGTTTTGAAAGTAGAATAAAGTATTAAAGGGGGGGGAAATGTTAGAAAAATGCATAATAGCAATATGCATGCTTAGTGCATTAAAGGCTTAAAAGGGTTAATACATTTATTCTGTTCATGTTGTATGAATCTGCACAGCTACTAGAAACTTAATAAAAGACACTTTATTCTGCTTATGCAATGAAAATATGTGCAGCTACTAGAAACTTAATAAGAGACATTTTATTCTGCTTATGCCATGAGAAAATGTGCAGCTGCTAGAAGCCTTGATAAAGAAAACAATAGATGTTTGAAAGCTTAAACCATAGTCAGCACTACTTGTACCAAAGCTAGAAATGTACCTTGAATCTAGACAAAATGTAACGCATGTATTAGAACTGTACAATTGAATAATTGAAGAATCAAGGAGGGCTAAAATAAGCCCAAGGCCAGGTTGTTTTTCTCAAATGTTTTTGCAAGACAGCAATAATCTGACCATGTCAGCAATAAGTCTGGTAACATTTTCTGTGTAACATACAGAAAGCTGTGTCCAACTACATCAGCAGTATATTAGTAACATTTTCTGTGTGACATGAAGAGAACTGTATAAGAATAACATACTGATCTCCAGAAAATTAGACAAACCTTGTACCTACATGCTTTGTCTCCTTGCTGCAAGTAATAAAGGGTACCTTGCTTGAACCTAATGTGCATTGATCTTTGAAGTTTTTCCTTTTACACACACCAATCCTTATTAGCTACATAAAATCACTCCTCTCCAAGCTCAAACCCAGCTGCCTAGCTGCTGACCAACTACCTAATGAATTCCTTAAAATTACAGCCCCCTCAATAGCCTATCTCATATCAATTCTGATCAACCGCTCCATCTTGGAAAATTCTGTCCCCCAACTTTGGAATATATCTCACATCATTCCACTACACAAAGGCTGCCCCTCTAAAGAACTAACTAACTAACTAACTAACTACTGTCCCATAGCCATCCTCTCTCCTCTAGCCAAGATCTTAAAGAAATGCATTCACTCCCAACTCCTCACCCACCTCCTCAATCACAACCTCCTCTCCTCCACTCAAAACGGGTTCAGGCCTAAAGATAGTACCACCACTACCCTATTGTCACTCACAAACACCATTCAAGGTCTCATTAACAGAGGCCAAATAGTCTCCTCAATATTTCTAGACATGTCAAAAGCCTTTGACACTGTCTCCCACCAAATCCTACTAAATAAACTATCATCCCATGGCCTCAACGCATCAGCCCTGTCCTGGTTCCACAGTTATCTCTCTATCCGGCAACAAGCCACCAAATGGAGTAACACCCTGTCCCCCTTCTACCCATCACTGTTGGAGTACCCCAAGGATCCATACTTGGCCCCCTTCTCTATACAATTTTTACTAACAACCTCAGCTCTGCATTCCAAGAAGCCTGCATAGTCCAGGACGCAGATGACTGTAGTCTAATCTGCTCAGCCCCCCACCCCACAGGATCTACAAACAAAAATGCAAAAACCTTTTCACGACATGGAAAACTACCTCACCAACCACCAACTTATACTGAACCCCAACAAATCCAAGTTAATCATCTTCAATTACAACAAACCCAAAACATGTCTGAGCCCAGTGTCAATCCTGTCTACAAACAGAACCATAATAGAACCTACTAACAAAACAAAACTTCTAGGTATCACAATTGATGAAAATCTAAGGTTTGACACCCACATCTCCCTCACCATCAAAAAAGTCCATTCCAAACTAGGCACCCTATATAGAATTAAACCTTACCTTTCAGAAATTGCCAGACTAGCCATTGTCCGCACTCACCTACTTTCATTGCCTCCTCTACAGCTCCCAAGTATTTACAAATATTCGTAAATCTGACCTACATAATCTTGAAACATGCTATAATCTTGAAACATGCTATAATAAAATAGACAGATTTGCTACAGGCCACCATTACAGAACACATTGCTGCTCAGTTCTCGCACAACTCAAATGGCTGGAACTCCCAAACCTACTAACACTAAACCAACTGTCCTTAGCCCACAAAATAATTCACAAACCAAACAACTGCCCATCACTCAGTAACCTTATATAACATAACAGCAATCCTAGAACACTACAATCCTCAAATAAACTAATGTTAAAAGTAACTCAACCCCACAACTCTCAAGGCACCGTGCTCTACTCCTATAAAATTGCAAAACTCTGGCACACTCTTCCTCAATCTATAGCTAACAACCCAGGCATACATGAGTTTAAACATTCCCTCAAGGAACATCTAACAAAACAATGGCTCTGCTCCTGTCATAACCCAGGCTAGTCCACCTACCGCTCCCTTACATTTCACCTTTAACTGGCTTACTATCTCAACTATAGTTATATTCTGCTGAAGGCTGGTGTGGCACTACACTCTAGTTTAGTTAGTAAATGTAAACGCATATACTACTTTTGGTCTTTAAACTCTAATACTGACTGCATTGCTCTGTGACAATCTGTATCAGTTTTTTCACTAAATCATGCTGTTAATCTCAAGCTCAAGTTTTTGTTAAAAGTGTTTTTCATTATTGAATTTAGTCAATTGCTGTACTGATTTATTGCTTTACACATTGTTTAAATAATACATGTTCAAAGTGTATGTTCAAGCGTGTCTATTGTACATGTGAAGCTTTTCTCCCCGGGCCTCCTCTGAAAATGGGACTCATGCCCAGTCAGACAATACCCGGTAAACAAATGAAATAAATAAATAAATAAGACAAGCTATTTGACATTACAGATGTACATGCTTATGATCCATATACAGACACCAAAGGTGAGAATGTTGATGAGTTTTATGAGAATCTGCAGCAACTTCTGGATGTAGCATACAAAAAAGAAGAAGCTGTAATGCTAAAGCTGGCAACTAAAGAACAAATGGAATAATAGGAAAGTTTGGTCTTGGTGTATGAAATGAAGCTGGACACAGACTTCTAGATTTCTGTTAAGATAATTTGTTGCTCATAGCAAACACATTTTTTCAACAGCCTAAGAAACTGTTTTACATATGGATATCACCAAATGGTCAATACCAAAACAAGGCTGAGCATATACTTTGCAATCCGAGATGGGAGAACTGTATTTTCAGAAAAAACAATGATTGGAGCTGTCTGCAAGTCAGACAATCAGTTTCTTACTGCAAAGTGCAGAATTAAAGAAAACAAAAAAGCAACCAAGCCAATTTTAAACAAGCTCAACAATATTCTAAAATTACTATGTAGTGGAAGTGAAATACAATTTAAAGGATTAGACCTTGTGAATAAAGGGCCTGAAAAACTATGGGAAGAAGTCTGATATTGTGCAGGATGTGACAACAGTAATATTTCAAGTAGAAAGAATATTAAGCAGACAAAATAAAATAGTTCTCCATGGAGGCTTCAGAATTGTCCAAGGAAGGAACGGGGGCAATACAGCACCAGCACTAACTTAAGCGGCTGAGGCCTTGGTTTAATTATAAAATATTTTCCCTCCTCTTTCCATATCAGTCCAGCTGACCATCAACTGCTTGGTGTTGTTCCGAATGCTCTTGCCTTAAGCATCCACAGTAATACTCACCAGAGTTGGGAAAACTGCAGCCATCAGTAGTTGGGAAGGGGAAGGAGAAGGGGAAACATGGAACTGAGCAGCCTGGCAGTGCCCCATTTGCTGCCCTAGTATGCAAAGGAAGTTTTGGTATACCGTAACTAAATGAGGCCTCTTGGCAACACGAGCATCACTGTGGATAATGTCAGTTAGCTCTCGCCCTTCTTGGTATGCTGAATACATCAGCAATCTACTGTTTGATTACATTACCACATCACTGGGGGGAGTGCTAGATCACTTGCAGAGACCTCATCTTCCTTCTCAGAATGGGTGAGCTGACAGTTGCTGCTGTTTCCCACTCTCCCTGATTGGTTCCTTCAGTGTCCAGGCCACGAATCAAACTTGGGATTTCTGGGTGGTAGTCAGGTCTCCTTCTCTCTATGCCACATAGCTGCATTAATTCTACATCTTAATAGATAAACAAACAACCTCCTCTGCATTACATGCTATTCAGTTGCCATGGACTTGGGAAGTTATGACCCTCTGATGTATACACAGATGTTCTGTTACTACTGCCATAATAATATAAATGTATGATGATAGAAATTTCAGTTTGTGCATTTTAAATGCCACTGAAATTTGCAAGACTATTCAAACATATATCTCATTCTTGATAACACAGCAACTAACGTGTGCAGAACGGGATGCAGATAATACTGAGAAAGTACTATTTTTCTGCTTGATGATTCATGTAGATGGAATGAGAGTCCAGCCAGCATTAAAGATGTGAACAAAGATGTATTTGTAGTGCTAAGTTGGACACAGATACAAACACAAGTTTGCATTGTCGGGGTGAGTGTTGAAAAACTGCCCTATACAGTAAAGACATTTCATATCAAAGTTCTATAAAATTATAGCCTGTGGGAGATACAGCATTTAATGTGGTTTACTGAGCAGATTATTGTTCGTCCAGATGTACTGAAAAGAATGTCAGTTGAAGGGTGTTGTCTAAGATGGCCAGTGAATGAGTCACAGGAGGGGATGACTTGAGAGAGAATGCTTCTCCACAGAAGCTGCAAACATGATGCTGATCAAGCCAGTTGCACTTTGCTGCCAAATTAAGGGAAACTAACAATATGTGTAATTCAATGACAGAGCAGAAAAAATGTACAGTTAAAAATCTAGATCATTATTTCTGGGATGGTGAAATAAAAGAAGTGAGGTCCCAGTGTCTGTTAACACTTATACAAATACAACTTTCTGGAAGAAATGAAGAGATTTCAGCAGCTTTTGGATAGTATGCTTTACTTTTTTGCATTAACTATTTTCATGAATGTCATCTTTTCTCTGAGACCGCTTTCCTATTACATTTCTGTATATGTATCACAGTCCAGCTAGCCAAACCACAGTTATAACAACTGCTAAGATCCATGTACATCACCGTTTAAGTGAAGGCAGTAGCTACCACTGAATTTTAGATTTAAAGATACTTATGTGCTAGAAAAAGCATGCAATAACACATTAACACTGCAAAAGTGTATGTGCTTTTAGCTTTATACTGTAGATGCATACATATGTGTGAGCATTTGTAATCAAAGCAGCAAAAATAACATGCAAATGTAAATGCCAACCATACTGAAAGTATACAAAGAATACATAAAAAATATAGTCATCAGCTTTTCATTAGACAGCAATCAAAAATAATTAAGAATGCATGGATGCAATACAAGTACAAAAGTGCATAAAAATAATAAAACATCAGTAAAATTAACTTGAGTGGAGCTTGACTTGCAGATATGCAGCAGTCCCATCAAGGTGGGGTCTGTGATCACCTTGTATGCCAGATAGAGGTCACCTCTGAGGAGTCTGTATGAAACCGAGTAGATGGATAGGGCTTTTAGCCTATCTGTGTATGGTAGATGTTTGAGACCCTGGAGTCTCCTGGTGAGGAACCTCTGTGGTCTCTCCACTTGCTGCATGTGCTTTACGAGGTACATGCTGAAAGGGGTTTTGTACTCAATAATGGGCCTTGTAAGGGAAGAATACAGGGATGTTATGACCTCCTTGTCGCTGGATGAGATTCCCTTACTTATGAGGTGGGCCATGTAGAAGACTTTCCGTACAACGGAAGGAACATGGTGATCAAACGTCAGGTTGCTATCAACTTGAGTGCCCAAATCCCTTTTGATTGATTGAGTGCTTAGGACATTATTAATGTGATAATTTGTGGGGTTGTCACTCTCTCCAAAGGGGATAATGATGCATTTTTTGGTATTCAGCTTGAGGCCATGTTTCTGGCAACAATCATTTGTCTGAGTGAGACCCACTTGGAGGATGTCCACATCACTAGGGGAATTGATGACAGCACCCAACTTGCAGTCATCTGCAAACTTGGTCAGCCATAGCCCACTGGTTTTGGCCTGCACCTCAGAAAAGTATATCCCAAATAACAGAGGCCCCAAGACCAAACCCTGGGGTATGCCACTTGTTACAGGTCTACTGCTTGAGGTGGTTCCCCTATTCTGACTACCTGAGTTCTATCAGTGAGTCAGTTTTCTACCCATTTGGTAACATATGGACTGATGTCTAGTTCAGAAAGTTTATCTATTATGCTCGAGTGGGGAATAGTGTGAAAGGCTTTGGCCAGATCAAGGTAGGCAGTGTGCAACATCTTTTCCTTGTCCATGGCTTTGGTGACTGTCTCAAAGAAGTTGACCAAATTTAGAAGACATGACCTCCCCTGATGAAGCCAAACTGTGTGGGATCAACTGTTTGGAGGTTGCCAATGTCCTTGTTAATGAGGTCCATGATAATCCATTCCATGGCCTTCCAGATCAGGCTAGTTAGGCTGATAGGTCTATAATTTCACAGATCGGTGGACGCTCCACCTTTGTGTAAAGGGATGACAGTGGCTGTCCTCCACTTAGCTGGGACAAAGCCAGTACTCAGGCTTTGGTTGAATATGGTGCCTAATGGTGCTGCAAGTTCCTGCCTGAGTTCATGCAGGATGCAGCCTTGGATGTCATCGGGTCCCATGGAGGCTGTATTTTATGCCTTTGAGAGAGCAGTGAAGACCTGTTCCTTAGACATAAGGGGTAGGGGAAATATAGAGCTGATAAGTATATTTTTTGGTATTTTGTTCAGAGTTCTGCAATGTCTTTATTTTTGCTTGACTGAATTATTTATATATTTGCTGGCATTGTTTTCTGATCTGTGCTGAAATGTTTTTTATCTCACCCTCCCACCCTATTGCTGTTGTGTTTTTAAAGTTGGTGACTCCTGCAGTTGCCCCCTCCCCCCCACTGTAAATTTGATCTGGGACACTCGTCCCAGTCCCATCTCTTTAGCTCATTCTACCTACTACAGAGATCATTTGGGAAGGCCAACCCCCTTAGTCCCTTAACCTTGAATTATCTTCTGTTCCTGCTCTCTCCCTTTTTACTTCATAAAAAAGAGACACTTTATTCAGCTGCTTATATTTTTCTAATTTGTGTTTCTTCCTACTACTGTTACTTTATCTTACTTTGCTTTTTCCTTCTACTTGCTGCCTGTTCTCTAAAGTGTTCAACTGCATATTTTCTATTGTATTTATTACTGATATTTATTACTGTCTATCCATCTATTTATGTAGCTATCTATTTACTCATTTATTCATCCATTCTTGTCTTCCTTGAGTAGGGTGATACTGGTAGCAGCTGCCAGCACTAATTAACTAAGCTATCAATGTTACTATGTTCCACTAATTCTACCCCCTTCCATTCCTGTACATTTATGCTCCATTAATTCCATTTTCACTGCTTTCCCCTTCAACAATTATAACCATCCTACTCTCCCTCTTAAAGCAATATGTAAAAGCTGCTTTTTCTCATTCTTTTATTCATTTAAATACTAAATGAGATTTGTAGGGTCCCTTGGGTAATGGATTCACTGAACCCAAAACAAGCAATACAACAAAAAAGAGACACTAAAACAAACTCTGTTATGTTAATAAACATATATGGGAGAGGTCTCAGTTAACCTATCTTCCAGCCATCAAACAAAGAGTTTCAGTGCCATTATAACATGATGATCAAAACAATGTCTAGTTTCCACTTTAAAATTCACCCACTAAATTACTCTTATTTGTTTAGTCCTTGCAGATACTACCAGCAAGAGGCACGCAATTAAAAACAAGTCCATTTACTACTCCACACACTGCAAGCAATAACTCCACCCATACTCTCCTCATAGATTCTGACAGGTTAAAATAAAAAAATAAAAGGACTACCCTTAGTGTATATCACTGTAACAAGCCTAAACAACAAACAGCATAACTGGGAACATAGTCATCTACCCATAACCCCAAAATAACATCCTTAATTGAACCTAGGCTAAAGACAGATAACTGGGCATCTCCCTGTATTACTGAGAAGTATCACATCTTCGCAGACAATCAGTCAAGCAATTGAGTCTGTGGAGGTATAATAACATTTGTGATAAAGAAGACAAACACAACCCTGAACTAAAATCTAGTTACAGTGCCACCTTTGATAACAGTCCCAGTTAAACAACAACAGAATGGGGCACTTGGCAGCAATATAAAACCATTCTCTGCAAGAGTATATATATGCCACTCCTGTCTTCCACCAGTATAATACAAGAGACTCTGAACTTTCTATATTATCGAAAACCAAATGACATAAATTGGTAAAAGCTAGAGACTTAAACACTGACAGGAAAAGTCAGATGGCACAATAACTAAACAGGGATCTAAGAGGAACAACTTGACCCAGCTTGTGAGAGAGGGTACCAGACATAATCCTATGACAGACAAAACTACAATATTAATGTAATTACCATCAACACCGTGGATAAATTATCAGTCTTACAAATTTACTTACCCATGAGTGACCATTGTCCAATTCTTACTGCCTCAAAGTTTAAAAGTTAAAAACTATCACCCTGACTCATGCTAATCTGTTCCATTATCAAAGTCAGTGACTCCCTATGGGAAACAGAGCTGCAGCACATAAATTGGGAGCAGGTATACAACTGTCAAGATCCACCAACCGTATTCTCAACATGTTATAATATACTAATGCCAGTATAAGACATTTCCTCTACAAAACTGTGAATCCACAGTACAAAAAAAAAAAAAAAACATGATCTAAAAACACAAATTAAAGCCAGAAAAATGTGGCTAACTACAAAAGGAACATTAAAAACAAAAGTAAAAAAAGAAAATTTCCAAAGGCTATGAAGAAGTTAAAGTGAATTTCCTATGCTTTCTGCAAGTAATCTACTCAAGGAATGAAATGGTTTTGGCAGTCATTTACAAATAAGTTCTAATAAAATATTTTCAAAACTTATCTCCCATCCACAGATCATCATAAAAAACGATGAACTGAAAGATGCAATTTAATTCCCAACCCCAATAAAATTATTTAACAATATTCTAATGCCCACTTCACAAATCCACCTACATGAATGCACTTCCTACATCCCCTACACTAAAACCTTTTCCAGACACAACATTCAGGAACTACCAGATAAACCAGACTACCACTATAATCCTAATATCCTGAAATCACAGCCCAAATTGTTAAGAATATGTAATACCATTCCAAGGCACCCACTGAAGCATATATTGAGTCTCATCCTCATTATCAAATCAATTACATATAGTTTTAATCACTCATCAGTAGTGGTCTCCCCAAGGTATCTACTTCCACCACATTCACAATTGGCCATTTGCCAGCTCCAATCCTATAGTCAAAGTTCTAGAAAAGCTGATGCATAGGCATTCATTAAAATATGTTTAAAAATTATGACATACTCATAAGCAGACAGCATGGATTCCATCCCAGCTACAATACACTAACAATATTAAACACTTTAACTAACCAAATGCATAACCATATGGAATACTCCCAGGTGCCATTTTTATTTTGCTTCTTAAAGTCTCTGAAACTGTAGACCACCAGTTCCTATGTCAACAACTGGCTAAATTGGCTGTCCTCAAACTAGTTACTAAACCACATCAACAGCAGGACCTTTGTAGTACACCTTAATAATGCTACCTCAGAAACAAAGTGCACGATAAAGAAAATCCACAAGCCTCAGTTCTGGGAGCTCTGCTATTCTTTCCTTTTATCAAAAGCCTACTTTACACTCTCCCAAGTATCAACTTCTCATTGTGTGCAGATGATATTTTGTTTACATGTTGCTTATATGTTGTTTACATATACTGTTTAAATGAACAGTTACAAGAAAAAATTATCCAGATATGGAACTGTCTGACATATAAGGATTTAACTGGTAATACCTAGAAAATCTGCTGCCATGATATTAGAAACTCAAAAAAGAAATGCACAAGCTCACCCTGTACACATTAACTGTCCAGAAAGGGATTATGTTAAATAAGTTCTCTTTTGGCAGACATGTGGAACAATGCGTTTATATAGTTCTAAAACAAGTAAAGGTATCCTATGGACTCTTCCATCTGGTCAATACAGAGGCTCAAGTATCAGTTGCCAAAAATGTCCTCATTCCATATCTCAGGTATGGTCTTGTTTAAACTCCTAACAAAATACAGTTACTCTTCAAACAGCTGAAAACAAAATACTCTTCATTCATTGATCATTTAAGAGAGAACATTTTCTTTAAAAGCTTAGTAGAATGTGAATTTCAAGTAAATAATGGAGAGAAGAGTTATAATATACCTATAATATAAATGCTGGATCTAATGTAACCTGAAAGTAAATGCTTAAGTAAGCTGTTTCTGAACTTTGTTTTGAAAAGTTGTTACTGCCTCTTTCCTTGGGTCTTGGTTAAAAATATTCTTTGGACCACTTTACTTTACCCAGTTAACAAAGTTAACTAACTAACCAACTAACTAAATAAAAAATACTTGCACTGCCCATGCACAGACAGAAATTGCAGAGAAAAATTCCACATGTGCTATATACAGACTAGATAGACATTAAAAACATTTCGGAAAACACCATATCAAAATAATAAAAACTAAACAACATGATAATGCCCAGGAAGAGTAGTAGAAAATAGAAGCTTGTGCAATCACCATGCAGAATAATATAAGGCAATTTGGTCCTAGTTAAAACAGTATCTGGTGTACAATGTCACAGAGAGTTGGGAGGGTGGCCTAATGGTTAAGGTGTTTGCCTTACAAACACAAGGTGCAGGGTTTGAGTCTCGCAAAGGATAATTGGCTAAGCTTAAAATGGCTCGCGAGGGCAGTTAGCTTAGTACTAATCTATGAACCTAAGATAATCGTCTGCATTCATATGGACACAAATATGCAGTTACATGCATAGGTCTGGCAAGATACTCAATCATAGAATGCCAGAGAAAAAGTGAAGCAGTGAAAGAAGTAATGATACTTACTTGAATACAACTGGGTAGATAGCAAATGCAGGCTACTATGTCAAAACCCCAGTAAATGTAAGGTTTGTTGAGTTCACTTATACTATACTGATAACCATTTTACTGAACTATATTAATTTCACCCCAGGATGTGTACATTCACCTATGGTGCTGGAAGATCAGAAGGCTGTGAGTTTTATTCCCACCACAGGGGTTTAGATTAATCTTCCAGTGACAACAGTACAGTGCAATATACAAAAAAAGTTATGTACTCACCATAATGTTCCATCTGAGTTACCTATTTTCATTCTTCCTTACAAATAGGTTTGGATCTGACACAAAGATCTGACTCAGCCTCTTTTTCCAGCTGGTGGAACACTGAAACTTTCAAATTCCTCCCTTACCCATAATGCACTGCCATACCTCAGATCTTGTTTGCTGACCTTTTATCCTACACAGTAATTAACACATAACAAGGAGATGAGATAACAGCACCTGGCGCTTAAATAAAGGAACACTGGTTCCTTTAGTATTTTCTAACTCTTCCAGAAGTCAAATTTGTAGGGAGTTGAAGGGAGAGGAGTTGAGGAAGAATGAAAATGGACAACACAGATGGAACGTTATGGTGAGTGCATAGCTTTTTTATCTCATGTTGTCATTTTCATTCATTCTTCAACAAATGGGACAGAGTTCCAGCTACCTAAACCCTGGGAGGATTCTAAGGAAAGATATTGCTGAGCACCATTGAGCAGAAGGCCGCTCTTCCCCTAGAGACCAGATCTAATTTGTAATGAGCAATAAAGGTGTGAGGATTAGCACAAGTTGCAGCAGCACATATATCGTTCAAGGAAGATCTGGATAAAAATACAGAAAAAGTTGCTATAGACCTGCTTGAATGGTCCTTTAAATGTTGTGGCAAACACAAGCCCAATATTTGTAAACAAAGGAAATATAACCAGTTAACTATTTTGCGGTTTGCCCAATTTTGAATCTGAAAAGAAAAGAAAAAATTGATCTAATTTCTTGAAAAAATGTTGTCCTATGTAGATAAAAACTGTGAACATCCAACAGCTGCAACATATACTCTTCTTTGTTTGTGAAATTTGGAAAGAAAATTGGAAACTAAGGTTGACAGTTTGACTGATATTGGATTCTGACACCACCTTAGGAAGGAAGGACAGGTTGGCTCGTAAGGACTATGAAGAAATTAGACACTGTCATCTGTGCTAGCATATCTAGCTGATGTTTTTGTACATAATTCATAATTTCAGTTTAACCTGTGTATTATATGCCAGCATGACTAGCTATGATATTGTAAATAAGTTTTAATATGTTGATTTATAATCTGTTTGTCCTTTTACATTTCTAACTGCACGTTTGTGAAGAAAGATTCTAAAGGCAAACTGTCTCAGATTCAGCTATTCTGAAGATGATGTCATTGAAATGTTGACAGTTCCTATGTGTTAGCTGAAAGACAGGAAGGAACTTTAGAAAACAGCTGTTGGCTGATTTTCAAAATATGAAATGAAAATTAAAACTGGAACAGTTCTGACAGTTAGGCTACTCTATAAAAGAGCCTGCTGAAGAGAGTTACAGTTGTCAGTTACAGAACTCATTTATTAGTTGTCAGTTAACAGACAGTTGTGAGCTGTTGCCATATGCACTATGCAGTGGATAGCCAAAAGGACCCACCAAGGACTGTAAGCCTGCCTTTGCACTATTGTAATAATTTAGTTTAGATCAGGGACACTGTTTTTAGTCAAACAGGAAATTATCCCTTCAGTATTGATTTCATTTCCTGGTGATTGAGTTCTGTTTGTATATTAGAAATTACTGTTTATAGTTTTAGTGAATTTGCTTATTATTAAATATTTTTATTGTCTTACATTGTGGCTGGTCAATCAGTGTTTTCTTTAATGATTGGAGAGCCCTTATACTTGCTTTGATAACTTCCCAGGCACTCTGAAAGCCTGTCATGTCATTTGCTATCATTTTAATATTTAATTTTCATAATTGGACACCGCTTTATAAGGGCATGAAGACACTCTGATTGGTGGCAGTATTACCTTATTATTTTGGAGGAGGGACACATCTGGAAATCTGTGTCAGGCTTTCCCAGAGGTGTTTGGATGTGTGAGATTAAATTTATTTATGTACGAGTGAATCAAAGTTCTTAAACCAGACACATTGCTCTGAAGTGTATAATAAGTAGTTACATTTGGGGTGGACAAAATAATACAGTTCAGTCCAAGGCTATAGAGCATGTTCCTGTTGTGCTCTTGGGGAAAAAATGTGGAATATTACTCCTGTTTAAGTGACAGTCTCATACTGGAGTCAGTAGTGAGGATTGACACTCCTTAGTTACTGACACAGGATAACAAAAGACTTTACAAGGATACCATATCCTTATGAAAAAAAAAAATAAGGAGGCTTAGAAGACGGCTTGAAGTTCTGAGACTCTTCTAGTAGAGGTAATGGCCACTAAAAATACAGTCTTTAAAGTTACAAATTTTAGTTCACATTTGGCTGACAGTTCAAAGGGAGATTGGGTCAAAGATTATAAAACCAAATTCAAATCCCATTGGGGAGTGGGATCTTTAAAAGGGGGTCTAAGAAGAAAAGTTTCTCTTATAAAGGCCTTACAGACTTTGGAAGATACTAAAGATGAATTATTTACTCCGATGTGAAAATTAGAAATGGCAGAATTTGCACTTTAACAGCTGAAGAACTAGTACCTTCATTAAAAATTGCAGCTAAAAACTCAAGGTACTGACACTGAAAAGGGATTAATGTAATTTTACTGTGCCCTAACAACAATGTTTTTCCATTTATGTCTGTAAATTTTTCTAGTGAAAGCTTTGTGGGAAGATAATAGAATGTGGTGGACAAGGGAGGAGAGCCTTGGCTGTCTAGCTATCAATGGAAGTGGAGAAATCATGCGGTCAACTTTAGGCCTAAAACGTCCAGATGTATCATATCGGTCGGGTGAGGCAGAAGGTCTGGAAATGGATCTAGAACCTAAGGCAGGTGAAGCAGATGAGGCCAAAGAAAGGGGAACCAAATCTGATGAGGCCAATAAAGGGGAAAAAGGATGACTGTGCTCTTCAATCAAGATGCTTTCTGAAGGAATTTGGGGATTAAACATACTGGAGGAAATGCAGAGGGGAGACTGGGACACCAATCATGGAGAAGAACATCTCTCAGTGATTTCCCTGGTGAGGGGATCAAGGGAAATAATTTGCTGCACTTGTTGATGAGGAGAAATGCAAAGATGTCATAGCAAGGTTGGTCCCATTGATAGAAAGCTTTTCTGCCACTTTCATCTTGAGTGACCACTCATGAGACATTAGAATAGACCTAGTTAACTTGTCCTCTGTCATGTTGGATTTCCCCAGAATGTGCATTGCTATCAGAAATCAACTGGATGAGATCACCCATTGCCACACTCTCAAAGCTTCTCTACAAAGGGAATAAGATGTGGTTCCTCCTTGTTTGTTGATGTACCAGACAATTGGCATACTGTTTGTCTGAATTACAATGATCCCAGGGAGGAGAGTGTCATGGAAGGCCTGCAATGCTAGGAGGACAGCTCTCATTTCTAGGACACTGATATGTGTATTGGCCTCTTAGGGGGGACCATGTGCCTTGCTCTGTCTTTCCCAAGATGTACCCCCCCCACCCAATTTGGGAAGCGCCCGTTGTAACTATTGTCTTGAGCTGGAAGAAAATGAAGGGTCAACCATGCATTATCTGATCAGAGTAAATCCACCAAAGGAGGTAATTTTTGCATGTCTGAGTTACCTTGATTTGGGTGTATAAAGGTTGGTAAAGAATATACTACTGAGTTGCTAGGGTCCACTGAAGAATTTTCATGTGGTATCTTGCTGATGGAGCCAAACTACTGCAGCAAATATAGACCCCAATGCTTGAAGGATCATTCGAGCTGAGAGAGAAGAATTTTGAGTGATCCTTTTGACCTGGAATCATATGGTTTGAACCCTTGGTAAAGGAAAGGAGGCTTTCAAGGATACTGTGTCAAACAAAGCTTCCATAAACTTCAATATTTGAGTTGGTTCTAGTTGAGATTTGTTGTGATTGATAGTAATTCCCAGGTGAGAGTATAACTGGAGTACATAATCTCATGCTTTGATCAGATGATGCCTGGTCGGAGTGGTTATTAGCCAGTCATCCATATAAGGAAACACCCGAAATCTTTGCAATCTCAAGTGAGCTGCCACTACTGCCATGCCTTTGGTGAACACTCTTGGGGCTGTGGTGAGACCAAAGGGCATAGCTCTGAAGTGGTAATGACTGGCTCCCAACTGGAAGCATAGGTATCTTCTGGATCATTTGTTCATTTTTATTTGCTAGCATCCTGAAGATCTACTGAGTACATCCAGTTGTCCTTGTGCAGAAAAGGCAGAAAGGACTGAACCGTGACCGTCCAGAACTTGTTGTATTGAACTGACTTGTTCAGAATGCTGAGATCCAAAACAGGCATCCAGTCCCCTGTTTTCTTTGGCACTAAAAAAAATCTTGAGTAAGTTCCGGACTCTTTCTGATCTGGGGGGACATCCTGCTTTCCTCTGACTGGGTGGCACATCAGGAATTTTGTTTACTATTTAATGGGGGGGGTGTTAAGGAAAAGGGTGTTATATAACCTCTGTGAATAATTCTCCACACCGACTAATCTTTTGTAATCTCTAGCCAGGCTCTCTGGTGGAGGGATAAATGACTCCCAACTGCCTCCAGAGTTGGACAATCGGGATTCCTTTCAGGAGCATTGGTAGGATCTTTCAGAGAAGGTATCTCTAGATCCTTATTTTTTTGTGAACCTCCTCTGCCACTTGGGTGGCTTCTTACATTAGACTTCTCTCCTCTGTCCCTGGGGGAACTATCCCCACATGGATATTGGAAGGGACTCTGGGAATTTCTGAACCACTTTTTTTGACCATCTCACTGGTTCCTAGAAAAGGTTATTTGTGAAGTCAAAAAATGTACTCCCACAGCACACAAGGTTTTACCTTCCTACTCACACCTGGATAATATGTCTTTAACCTTGGGGCCAAATAAAGAACTTCCATCAAAGGGAGCATTGATGAAATTAGACTTGAAGGGTGCCACAAAATCACACAGGTGCATCCACACATGCCTCCTAATGGAAATACCTGAACCTACCACCCTTGAGATTCCTTCAGCTGCATGGGAGATGAACATCATGAACAAGTTTGAAATAGATTGTAGGGTAGCTAACTAAGAAGCAATCGAGCTCTCTGCCTCAGAAGTTATGGTCCCAGAGAGGGATTTGGTAAGTTCTTTAATCAAATCTCTCTGGAGTCTAGTGAAGTGTGCCAAATAATTTGGCGACCAAAGTGCAAAAGTTACTGAAGCATATACATGCTTCATAAATCTGTCCAGCACCCTAGACTGCTTGTTAGGGGGATGAAAAGAGGAACTGTGTTCTGCAAGTTCCTTTTCTGTGGCCGCTACTACGACCATGGCATCAATTGGTACTCCCAATGCGCCAAAATTCTCTATCCTCCGGTGGTGCCAGGATCCTGTTTGGTCTCTTGGGGATTGGCTTAATGGAATTAGATTCCTTCTATGCCCATTGAGAGATCAAATCAATGCGCTCATCACGGGATGGAATCACCTAGGAGGTAGATGGGCCAGCTTCAAAGGCTTCCTGGAATATGAATTCCTCTTGGGAAGGGATGTCAGTAAACCAGCCACCCCTTTGGTTGGGGATCTCTAATATGTCTCCAAAGGAGAAGTCATCAGGTGGTGATCTTGGGGACTTTTCCTCTTCATCAAAATCAGTATCCTCCATGACAGACTCTTGAGGACAGTCTAAGTACCTCCTTTTGCGTTTTCTCTTCCTAGGGACTTCTTTGGCAGGATGTTCTGCAGAAGTATTGGAAGATATCAATATACCCTGCTGGGCATCCTGGAGTCTTTGGGCTAGCTGTGCCTGTGGTACAGGAAGTTGAGGCTTGCTCAAGATTCAAAGATAACTGGGTCTGAGACATAGGAGCCGAGGAGGGTGGATACTTACTTTCCCTTGGAGCAGAGAAAACTCACTGTACCACACTGAAAACAGAATGCCTCTGAGAAAACATTAGCTCCTTCTGACCTGAAGGCAAACAACTCAAGGCAGGGGTCTGAGCTGAGCTGAGCTGACCAGTGCTGAGGCTCTGAGGGGCAGAGACTGCTCCAACAACCCCGGAGTTGACTCCAACACCCCGACTCCAGCACTGATGCTATGCCTTTGACAGTCATCCAGCTCTGACATGCTCAGAGCCAGTCCACTCAGAGATGGTACCAGCATAGAAGATACAATGATCTTCGGATCCAATACAAACAACTCCGGAATCCTCAACTCCAGCTGTTCTGAAACCAAAGGTTGGATAGGAGAAGGAGAAAAAAATAGGCAGGTTACTGCTCATGAAGGTCTCCAGACCCAATGGTGTAGGAGCCAGGAGAATTCCCATTTGAATTTGCATCGACAGGAATTTCCTCAGCATCCTGTCCACATCTGCTTCAGTCAAACTTCTGTAGGAATGAGAAGAAGCTATTGATGAACCCCTAGAATGATGACACCTTTCCAGAAAGTGAGATGGGAGATGAGAAGACACCGGATCCAAGTTTGGAGGAGATGTGATCAGGGGTGACCTTATCCATATGCTTCTTCGGATCCGAGGGGGCTGGTACTGAAGTTATTTTCTGGATCCAAAGTAGTCGGACTGGAAGATTTTGTCTTCAGATCTGAACAGGTCAGATCCAAGAGTTTTGGAATTTTAAGAGGCCAGTCTGAACATGTATATGAGGAACTTGTAGGGTCTGAGGAACACATCTGAGCCACTTTTTTTGTAATTTTTCATGGGTTTGAGCCCCAGATGATGCTGTATTGGAAGATTTTGATGGGAGTAAGCCTATCAGAATTAGCTTATTTCTCCTATAAATAAGGGTCCTAGGATTGAAGGCCTTACAAATATCACAGGCAGAATCCAAGTGGGCTGGACCTAAACAATAAACACACATAGCATGTGCATCAGATAGCAGAATTTTGTGTCCACAGGCTGTACATTTTTTAAAACCAGAGGGTTTTTCAGCGATACCTTTTCTACAAGAATGAAAAGAAAATGGTTTTGTTTTTATAGATAGAGAAAGATAAGAGAAAGTATTACCAGCAATTGTAATAGAAGAATATACCTAAAAGGTACAAGGGAGAAAAAAGAAAGAGAAAATACCAACTATGGTACTGTAAACTTACAGTAAAAAGTATAGAAAAGGTAAAGGAGAACACATAGAGAACTGTACTAAGAAATAAGTAAAAAGATAAACACAAAAAGTTCTACTTTTACTCACAAAAAGCCTACTACTCCTCAAGAGCTGACAGTGACCATGCCCAAATGCGAAGGTGGCAAATGAGATCTGAAGTATGATAGGGGACTAGTATATTATGGGTAAGAGAGGAGCTCAAGAGTTTTAGTTTTCCATGAGCTGGAAAAAGCATATGAGTCAGATCCAAACCCATTTGTTAAGGAATGAAGGAAAATGACAACATCAGACCTCTTATTTCTGAATGTGCTGTCCTTTTGACCAAGAATTAAACCAAGGCCTCTGCTGCTTTTAGTTGATGGTAGCTCAGGTGGATACAAAAATTCCTACACCAGTTAAAGAATCTCTACTAGTCAGTATAAATACCATCTCAGGTTTCCCATGAAAAGAGGCCACTGGTCTAGTGGGACTAACGTAGTCAACAGAAGCATAAATAAATATTATGTTACATAACTGGCCAACATCAATGGTGTGGGGGGGGGTCACCTAGGGGGGGTAAATTACATTTTTATATTAATCTGCAAGGAAACAATCCACCACTGTAAATGGACTCAACAAAAATACAGTTGTGTAAGCAAACTTTCCAAAACAGTTGATGTTCAAATGATCACTGCTGAAGTAACTCTAGCTATATGGGTTATATCCTGCCAAAGATATAATGGCCGGCCAGCTTCAAAAGGGAAGGGGAGCCTTGTACATAGTCTTTCACACTTATTAGACTGTCCTCTGTTCATGGGGGGAGCGGGGTCTTCATTCTTTTGGACCTTCTGCCATTGTTTTTAGACATTTGCTTACCAGCAGCGTGCTGTGTTTATTTTCCTTTATGAAAAACGCTGAAGGGGAAGTATTAAACTAATTGGTAAACTTGGAGAAGGAAGGCTGGAAATTCTGGGAAATTCCTTGAATCAGCTTATTTCTCCCTCACATCAACATTTTTAAGGAACTGTGAAGCAGATGATCCAAAAACTAACTCTCTGTCAAAGGAAAAACTAAAAATTTCAGCTTTAAAGTCCTCCGGAAGGTTTTGAGTACACAACCACACAAACCTCCTCAAGGCAGTTTCAGTGGCAGCAGCTCTAGAAGTGGCATCAGCAGATTCATAAGCACATGTTAAACAGTGGATATATCTATAAAAACAAAAACACACAAGCAATTAAGTTACACTAAGAAGTATTTTCCAAAGAAAAACAGATGCCAGAATATTCCTTATGTTCTCAAAAATGGCAAGCAAAAACTATGAGACTGACAGCTGAGAATTCTAAAAATAAGGTTTGCGAAAGAATATACTTTTTCCCAAAATTTTCAAAAACCTTCCCATCCTTTCAGAAGAAGATGGATTGGTATTAACCAGATGCTCAGCAGCAACTCAGTTTACTGGAGCAATAGCTGATGGGTCTAATCTGGGATTAGTATATAAAATTTATAAGACTGAAGAACTTTACACAATTTATATGCTTCTTGGGGCATCAGGCTGGCAGTCCGGCAAGTTACAGGCTGTGACAAAAATATCCTCCAATGCTGAAAGGAGAGGAGGAATTCAAATAGGTTTAAGAAACCCCAGTTGCAGTAAACAAAAGTTATATACTTATCATAATGCTAGATCTGTGTTATCTTCTGTACTGGATGCCATCAGATCCAACATCTGTAACTTTTAGACTTCCGCATTCAGGGCTCAGGCTCCTTCCCCTCTACCCATAATTCCCTTCCATCCGTATAGTACCACAGACTGAGTGAAAGAAGGGAAGAAGGAGAACAGAAGAAGAAACTATGACACAGCAGAAGAATGTATACAAGACAAGGTTCTGGACAGGTCCATTACAGTCAATCAAGAGCTACATAAGTGACAATTTAGTAATGGGTATGGAGGGAGGGAAGGTTGAGGAAGATAGTACACAACATGGATCTAGCTCTATGGTAAGTCATCATTTTTATATCCAATATTGTCTTTTTCATTCGTCTCAACTTATGGGGCAAAGTCCCCAGTAACTATGAATATCAGGGTGGTGTCACGGAAGGATATTACGGAGGATGATGAACCCAAAGGAGGCATAGTATCTAGACTGTAGGTACAGCTTGTAATGAGAAAAAAGTATGAACTGTAGACCAAATAGCCACAAGATAAATATCATCTATTGGTACTTTGGATAAGAAAGCTGCAGATGTGACTAAGTGGTAGAGACAGTCACTTTACTCTGTATATGCAAAAGTAATGCAATCAGATAACCACCTCGATAGTGTGACATTAGAAACACCATCTCCCACTCTGGAAGTGGAAAAGAAAACAGACAGTTGATCAGTTTTCCTCAAACTTTTTATAAGATACAGATAAAATATCAACTAGTGAAGAACATCCAACAAAAGTAGGGTCTATTCTCCTTTGTTTGAATAATTTGGGAAGAAAACTGGCAAGTTAATGGTGACATAGGGAAGCTTCTAAATCCACTTTGGGAAGAAAATTAGGATTAGTTCAAAGACAAGACCTATCCTTATGGAAAATTGGATAAGGTGACTTACATGACAAGGTTTGCAGCTCCACGATGCACACTGCTGAAGTAATAGCCATCAGGAAAATTGTCTTCTAAGACAGATACTTCAGTTACACTGAAGTTGCCCTAATTATAAGAAGCACCTCTGCCACAGGGGTAAAGTCTTTTAATGTTGTTTCCCCTCTGCCACCCAAGTTGTCCTGGGCATAAACAGGGACTTGTAGAATCACAACCTCTTTCCACGCTTTTGGTTCTGGGAAAAAGTGCTTTGGAGGGTGGAAAATCATTTGCCCATGGGCAAAAGTGGGTTTCCTTCCTATTCACTTCTAATTAGTGCCCCCATTGAAAGGGGGATTCAAACAGGATATTGTGAAGTTCTCTGAAAAGTTGCAGGGACCATCCAGGCATGTCAAGGTTTAGCAATGCTGGTGCCTGCAGTTCCCAAGGTGCCATCAGATGCATTAGACAGCAAGCACATGGACACATTAGATATGGACAGGAGGGTGTTAGCTGTGAATCTACACTCTTTTGGACTTCAGCAGACAAGGTTACCAGAGAGGGACATGGAAAGCTCCTTGGCCAAGTCTCTCTGGAATCATGTCAGGTGAGCTATATAATTCAGTGTGCAAAAAGCAAATGTCACTGTAGCAAAAGTCCATTTTCAAAATCTGTCCAAGGGCCTGGACTTAGTGCTAGAGGGATGGACATAAAAACATTCTTCTGATAACTTGTTTTTTGGAGCTGTTATTAAAAAATTCTAAATTCTAAGCTTGTTTCATGCCTTTCCTGTAACTAGTCCAGTCCAGATACAGATTCACTGTATCCAGGACTGTTTGTAAGCTTCTGAACCCCCCCCCCCAAACCTTTCCATGTTGGAGGGAAGCCTTCTAGCTTATCAGTGGGAGTGGTAAGCACTAGGTAGCCTATCTACCACAAGAGGAGTGGTTTCTGGCCCAGAAATTGTAGTATATTGTCTGTTTTTGGCAATTTTTCCATCTCTTTCAACTTTCTGGTTTAAAAGCCCGTGTTTGCACTTGTTTCCCACCTTTCCTGTAACTAGTGCTGTTCAGATACAGATTTGCTGTATCCAGGACTGTTTGTAAGCTTCTGAGCAGTGCCAAAATCTGCTCTTCAATTTTTCCCTAGTTCTCCCCTTTCCTCCACTTTTACTAGCTTATTAGTCTACCATTTTACCAGACTTTTTGTAGTGATTATTATAGCGCACAAAAGTGCTACCAGCACTAAACGTTCTACAAGGAAACAGCTCCAGTACTTATTATTAATGCCCACCCCTCCAGGCATGTCTAAAGGTCAGTTCCCTGTGCTTTCTCCTATAAACCTGGTGAAATTAGGCATTCTGAGGCAATGTAGCAACTGCCTCATGTACACTGACAACCTTCTCCTCTTACCTCCCAACACTCAAACTTGCAAGAGATGCACTTATATAGCCAAATTGGAAGCCACGCACTCTCCAGCCAAGACCAGAATAGCTGGTCAAGAGGAGAAGGTCAACACTTGCACCACACCACATGGAACACATAGCCCTTCAGAACACACACCAACACTGCCCTCACATAAAAACACAAATTGCACGCCCACCTTCGAGGAGGCTCTCAATAAAACTCTACCCAAACAGCAGAGACCTCCAAGGCAGAGATGCACTCAACCACCACAACACAACACTAATCTCCAGACACATAACTCTCCTAAACAGTGTGGCACTCAACCAAAGCCCCTAAGGCAAAAAAGCATGCCCAACACACTAGTCATAGGTGACTCAATAGTGAGGCACACTGATGTCCCACTCTCTAGGTTGAATAAGGAGAAAGTAACAGTCAGCTGCTTGTCAGGCACCAGGATCCACCACATAACACAAGAACTCAGGTCCCTCAACAGCAGATATAAATATGACTCTGTCATTGTACATGTGGGTGTGAATGAGCTGAGATATACCTCACTGGACTACATGAAAAAAGACATGGAGGAGCTCTCGGATTATGGAGCCCAGTTGGGTATGACCCTAGCCCTGAGCAGCATCCTACCATCACCCGCAATGAAACCACAATACAAGCAAAAAATGACGGATTTCAGCAATTGGCTAAGTTTCTGGTGTCATCCTAAGGGGATTCAGTATCTGTTTGCCTGGGATGACATGATTGACAGACCTCGATGCTTTGCCAGAGATGGCCTGCATCTTTCACCTCTGGGCTTCCAGATACTGGCAAAGGCTCTTGCCACCCCTATAGCGCCTTTTTTAGATGGTGTTCCAAAGACCAAATTACCATTGTAACAGCTACAAACAAATGCAATCTGAGGGTCATGCTGCTCAATGCTAGAAGTCTAAATCTCAAAATGGACTTGCTGGAAGCACTCCTTAAAACGGAGAACATCGACATTTGTGTTGTAACAGAGACCTGGTTCAAGGCAGCAGAAAGCACCTCTGCACTATCAGGCTATAACTCATTCTACACCTTTCGGCCACAGAACTTGGACCAAAGCTCCAAAGGCGGTGCTGTTTCTATATTCATAAATGATGTGCACACCTCCAGACTGGTAGCCCAACATAATGCATCTGAGATACTTCAGGTGCAGCTAACATTGGGTAAGACAGCGATTCAGGTCGTAGCCTGCTATAGATCCCCAACTATGTCCCAAAACTCACACTCCATGTTCCTAAGCACCCTGGAGAATATTAGGGTCCAACCTAATACTCTCATACTGGGCGACTTCAACTACCCCTCCATTAGCTGGGAAAATTACTCATGTACCAATACACTTGCCCAACATTTCTTGGAATTCATTAATTAGTTCTTACCCCACTAGAGGTAGCAACATCCTTGACCTGGTCATTACTAACACGGGCGGCCGTTGCTCTACACCAATAGTCAACTCCTCCTTGGTTAGATCCGACCACAAACTAATCACCTTGGAAATCCACATCACTCCCCCCACCCCCCACCCCCACAAAGGTAACCACCATGAAAAACTTCTCCAAAGCTAACTTTGGGCTCCTAAAAACAGAGGTGGTTAACTTCACGGCACCCATGCAAATGGAGATCAGTTGCATGACTGCCGAATCATACACCAATGCACTGTACGAACATGTACACAAATGCGTGGATCTTGCCATACCCAATAGAACCAAGATGCTCTCCTCCAAAAAAAGGAAGCCAATCTGGTGACCACCTACCATAAACAAACCTTACAACAGAAGGAGGAAACTGATGCGGAATAAGGTGAAGTCTCAAGACTGGAAAAACTTCCTTATCAGCCTCAACAAAAAGTTGAGATCCCTCATCAAATCCTCTTAAACTAGCTATGAAAACAGAATTGCAGCAGATAGTAAGGACAACCACAAGGCCTTCTAAAGTTATGTAAAGAATCTCCATGGCAATACCCAGATTTTCTCTGAGCTGCTGCACAATGGTACCTCCTATACCGAGCCAACAGATATTGCCAATATACTGGCTGACAGATTCAGTGCCAACTTTACCCCTCTACCCCCCAAGGGACCAGTCACAATACCAGTAGATTGCCAGGCAGCCACTATTACTGCTGCACAGGTTAAAACTGCACTATCCAAGGCCAAGAATACAGCTTCTATGGGATCTGACAATATCCCTGGCTGTGTTCTACATGAACTACAAAGTGAAATGGCACCTCACCTATGGACCCTGTTCAATCACAGCCTCACCTCAGGCTTTTTCCCTACCAAATGGTGCACCACTACAGTCATCCCTCTCCACAAAGGAGGAGTGACTACAGACCCTGGGAACTATCGCCCCATTAGCCTGACGAGTCTGATATGCAAAGCTATGGAATGCATCATCATGGACCTAATAAACAAGGATATAGGGAATCTCTAAACTCTGGATCTGACACAGTTTGGTTTTCTGAAGGCTAGATCATGCCTTCTCAACTTGGTCAACTTCTTTGAGTCAGTTACCAGAGGTGTGGATGAAGGCAAGGTGGTTCTTACAGCCTATCTTGATCTGGCCAAGGCCTTTGATACCATTCCCCATTCAGGAATCATAGAAAAATTCACTAAGCTAGGCATCAACCCCTATATCACTAGGTGGGTTGCAAACTGGCTCACAAGTAGAACCCATAGTGTGAAAGTAGCTGACTCCAAGTCAGACTGCTGACCAGTCATGAGTGGAGTCCCACAGGGTTCGGTCCTGGGTCCTCTCCTGTTTGGCATCTACTTCTTTGAAGTCTAGGCCAACACGAAGGGACTCTGGCTGACAAAGTTCGCAGACTATTGCAAGTTGGGAGCTATTATTAACTCCCCGAGTGATGTTGATATCTTACAGAAAGGCCTCATTGAGACCAATGACTGGTGTCAGAACCATGGCCTTAAGCTCAATGCCAAATAATGTGTCGTCATCCCCTTTGGGAAAAACCTGGTTCCCATGAGTTACCACATCGATGGTAGTCCACTGAACACAGAAGGCATTATAAGAGGTCTGGGAACACAGGTTAACAGCAACCTCTCTTTTGGCCACCACATTGCCACTGTGGTCAGAAAGTCCTTCTATGTGGCACATCTCATTACTAAGGGTTTTGCATCCAGGAAGAAAGAGGTCATTGTCTCTCTCAACTCTTCCCTCATTAGGCCAATCATTGAGTACAATGGCCCATTTGGCATGTACCTCACTAGACACCTGCAACAACTGGAGAGGCTGCAAAAGTACCTCACAAAGAGGCTCCTAGACCTTAAACATTTGTCCTATATGGACAGACTAAAAAACTCCAACTATTCTCTGTCTCATATCACCTACTTAGAGGTGACCTCTGCTTGACTTACAAAGCCATATCTAACCCAACTCTGTTAGAATTGCTACATCTAAAGAAATCCCAATCCCTCCGCACCACACGCTCCAGAGACCGCAACCTCATTACCACAATCAACAGAACATGCTGGAGGGACAGATAACCCAGAGACTGCCCATGCTATGGAATAGACTTCCCATACATGTCAAGCAGAGAACCTCACTGGCCCTCTTCAAGAGAAATCTTGATGAGTGGATGGGAAATAGAAAATTCACCCCAGGGATCACTCCAGTGGCTTTACTCGACAAAAGCATTGGGAACTAAGGTCGGGTGGCATGATGCAACGGTAATCTTATGGGCTAGGCTTGTAAAGGCTCCAGGTCCATTAGCCTAGTACACACCTATGAACCTATGAACATAATGGCGTCTACAGTGGGACCTTTGCTCCAATGAGACTTATTTCTAGGAGTACCCAAAATTTTATTGGGCTTCTGTGGGATTGGCTCCACCATACAGGATTCATTGCTATGCTCATCAAAAAAAAAAAATCAATGAGCTCATCAGGAGGAGGGAACACTTGGGAAGTACATGGGCCAGCCCCAAAAGCCTTGAGGAGTACCAACTCTTGGGACAGAGTGTCGGTGGGCCAACACAGAGATAGCAAACCTGCTAGTGGATAGGTCTGATGAAAATTTCACTCCCTTATTCCCTCCAAACTTACAACAAACCTTTCCCCACCCCAACCCCAACCCCAACCCTACATATCTGAAGAGCAGGTCCTCAAAGGCTTGTCCAAGGCAAAAAACACAGCCTCTATAGGACAAGACAACATCCCAGGCTGTCTTCTAAACAGGCTAAAACATTAACTAGCATCACCACTAAGTACCCTTTTCAGTCATAGCCTGACCACAGGCTTTGTTCCTGCAGAATGGAGAATAGCAGCAGTTATTCCTCCTCCACAAAGGTGGCCTAGCAACAAACCCAGGGAATTACAGATGCATAAGACTGACCAGCCTCATCTGTAAGGCTATGGAACATATCATTATTGACCTCATAAATAAAGATATAGGTGACCTCCAAATCCTGGATCCTACCCAAGTCAGCTTTGTGAAGAGCAGATCCTGCCTGTTAACCCTGGATCCTACCCAGTTCAGCTTTGTGAAGAGCAGATCCTGCCTGTGACATCTGGTGGATTTCTTTGAAAATGTGACCAAGGCCATTGATGAGGTCAAATCTGTGTACACACAGCATACCTCGACTTGACTAAGGCCTTCGGTACAATCCCACATTCAGGCATTACCAAAAGACTTAGCAAACTGAATGTAAACCCCTTCATTGTAAGATGGGTTGCCAACTGGCTCACAAACCAGACACATACACTATCAAAGTGGGTGACTCCACATCAACCAGCAGATCTGTTATCAGTGGGGTGCCACAGGGGTCAATGCTGGGCCCCCTACTGTTTAGTATACACTGCTTAAATGTTCAGGCCAAAACAAAGGGGTTGTGGATGACCTAGCTTGCAGACAACTGCAAAATAGGTGCAGTATACTCCTGGAGAGTCTCATGCACACCAGCAACTGGTGTGTTAGTCACAGTCTCAAACTGAATGCAAAGAAATGCATCATCATTCCCTTTGGCACAAACAATGTCCCTCACACTATCAAATCAACAACAATATCCTAAGTACCCATTAAGCCATAAGGAACCTGGGATCGCAAGATGACTGCGACCTTTACTTCGACCACCATGTCTCTACTGTAGTGAGAAAGCTTTCTATGTAGCACACTTGATTAGTAAAGGCATCCCTTCGAGTGCAAAAGAACTTATAACCCCCTCTATATTCAGTACTTATCCCATAATTGAGTATAACTCCCTATTTGGCATGTACCATACCATGGATTTAAGTATCTTTGCTTTTTTTTTCACTGAAAATAGCTTCTGTTGCTTACTTTGAACTAGCCTGAACTGTTTTTTTACTGATTACTGCATTTATTTTAAAATCTGCACTTAAGGTTACATTTAGTCGAATTTAATCGAAATTTTGCTTGTTTGTTTGTTTGTTTAATTTAACTGTGGAGGCTGCCCACTAAAGTGTGCTAGCCTGTGTAACTAATTTATCACTGTCTCTGCATTTTCTGTGTGTTTCTACAAAAAAAAACAAAAAAACAAAAAATAATCCTTGTTTTTCCACCTTCCTCGACTAGTTTAGACCAGTATGCAGGTATTGCTGTATTCTGGGCTGTGGTGTAGTTCCTGTGTTGTCCATTACCTTACTTGGATAGAAGGAAGTTTCTTTGCTCACCAGTGGGAGTGGGGAGCCTTGAGCAGCCTACCTGTCCTTGGGGGAAGTGACCTCAGCACAAGAAGCTGTAGTAATTGGTTGTTTGGGACCATTCCTAGCTCATTTTTAGTTCACTGCTTAAAATCCGCGTTTGCGGCTTTCTTGTGCGTCGTAGCCGGTTAAACAAGGTTAAACTTTTTCTGGCTCCGCCAAGTCTGCTCTTCAATTTTTCCCTTAGAACTGTTCTACTTGCAATCTAAACAGCCTATACTCTATCTGAAAAGCTCAGCACTTGCTCCTAAAGCATTTTTACACAGGTAAAGCACTCTTAAACAAAAGAAAGTACTTCATTCACCTAAATTCTGTTGAGTACCCATTTTCCTATAGGTCCTTTCTGACTCAGTTACACAGCAATCTTTTTCACTATTTCTAGCATGTCGAAGGGTCAGTTGCTGGCGTCCTCTCCTGTTCAGCTGGTGAATCTGGGAATCTTGAGGCAATGTTACAATTGCCTCATGTACACAGACAACCCTCTCCTCCTCCCAACAAATACAAATATATGCGAGAGATGCAACTATATAGCCAAACTGGAGGCTGAGCTCTCTCAATTCAGTACTGGCAAGACCAGTCAGGAGGAGAAGGTAACCACGCACACCACAAACCCAGTCTCACATAGAACTATCCCAACTGCAAACCAAACACATAAACACACAAAAACATACTCGGAGGCGCTGATTAAAAATCTATCAAAATAACAGAGGCCTCCAAAGCAGACACCCAAGCAACCACCACCTCAAGACATAGCACATGCAACACATAGTTCACAAAGTCAGTGTGCTAAACAGTCACAGCCCTTAAGGCCAAACAACATGCCAGACACACTTGTAATAGGTGACTCCATAGTCAGACACACTGACGTCCCGCTCACCAGACTGAACAAGGAAAAGGTCACAGTAAGCTGCCTGTCGGGAGCTAGAATCCCCCACATAACACAAGCACTCAGGTCACTCCACAGCAAGTACAAATATGACTCAGTCATTGTACATGCCGGTGTGAATGACCTGAGACGACTCCCTGGACTACATGAAAAGAGACATAGAGGAGCTCTCTGATTATGTAGCCCAGGCCGGTATGACCCTGACCCTGAGCAGCATCTTACCCTCACCAAGAATGATGCCACAGTACAAAGACAAAATGATCAGTTTTAACAATTGGCTTAATTACTGGTGTCATTCTAAGGGGATCCAATGTCTGTCTGCTTGGGATGACATGCTTGACAAGCCACGCTGCTTTGCAAGGGATGGCTTGCACCTGTCACCCCTGGGCTTCCGGATATTGGCCAAGGCTCTTGCCACCCCCATAGTGCTTTTTTTAGGCAGGGCTCAAATGACAAACCTACCTCCCTAGAAAACACAAGTGGAAAAAAACTAAGGGTAATGCTGCTCAATGCCAGAAGTCTAAACCTCAAGATGCACGCCCTCGAAGCCCTCCTCAGTATGGAGAAAATTGATGTCTGTGCAGTGACTGAAACCTGGTTCAAGGCTCCTGAGAGCACCCCAGCACTATCAGGTTTTACCTCATATCATGCTTTCCGGCCCCAAAACTTGGACCGAACCACAAAAGGAGGGGGAGTATCCATTTTCATCAAAGATACCCACACCTCCAGGTTAGTGGCAACGCACGAAGCATTGGAGACTATCCAGGTGCAACTAACCACAATTTAGAAAGTGGTATGGTTGGAGGGAATGTTGAGGCTAATGCAACAAGTTCACACAGATCTAACGTTATGGTTCATAGGTTCATAGGTTCATAGGTTTATACTAGGCTATCTGCCCTAAGGCATTTATAAGCCTAGCCCAAAGTTTTGTGGCTTACGCCACCCCTTATATGAAAAAATACTGTGCCCATTAGTTTGTTGTGCCTCTGTCCAGCAGTGACACAGAGATGATTCCTGGGGTAAACCTACGATCTCCCATCCACAGGTCAAGATTTCTCTTGAACAGAGCCAGCGAGGTGCTCTGCCTCACATGGACCGGGATTTTATTCCACAGCATAGGGAGTCTCTGAGTGATAAATCTATCCCTCCAGCACGTCCTATTTATATCCGTGCTAAGGTTTAAGTCGCTTGTTCTAGTGGTTTTGGTGGATTTGGATTTTTTGAGGTGGAGCATGTCCATTAATTCCGGGTTGGACATGGCCTTGTATGTCAGGCACATGTCACCTCTGAGCAGACGGTATGCGACTGAATAGAGCTGGAGTTTCTTCAATCTGGCAGGATATGACAGATTTTGGAGTCCCTTTATCCTTTTGGTGAGGAACTTTTGGGGTCTCTCCAATTGCTGCAGATGTCGGGTGAGATACATCCCGAATGGGGCATTGTACTCAATCATTGGTCTGATAAGTGAAGAGTACAGGGGAACAATGACCTCACTAGATCTGGATGGAAATCCCTTCATGATCAGGTGGGCAATGTAGAAGGTCTTTCTAACCACTTTAGCAATGTGAGTGTCAAAAGAAAGGCCACTGTCAACCTGGGTCCCCAGGTCCCTGATAACCTCTTCTGTGCTTAGTGGATTGCCACCTATATGGTAGCTTGGGGTTACCTTGTTTTTCCCGAAGGGTATGACTATACATTTTTTGGCGTTTAACTTCAGGCCATGGCTCTGGCACCAGCTATCTGTTTCCGTGAGTCCCTTCTGTAGGATATCCGTGTCCGATGCACTTTCCACTATGGCGCCCAGTTTGCAGTCGTCTGCAAACTTTGTCAGCCAAAGTCCTCCCATGTTGGCCTGTACTTCTGAGAAGTAGATGCCAAACAATAGGGGGCCAAGGACCGAGCCCTGGTAAGTACATAACTTTCATATCTGATGTTGTCTTTTCTGTCCAGTTCAACAGAAGGGACTGATAGATCCCTAACTACCACAGAATCCCTGGATGCTTCATGGGAGGATATTCTCAAGTTTTGTGGAGCCAAATGATGCACTCAGAAGTATGAACAGCTGACCAAGTAGGCAGAGCACAAATCTCATCAATGAGTCCTCTAAACAAGTAAGCAGAAAAGTAGCCACTGCACTAGATGACTGACCCTTGGGCTTATGTGGTAACACTAATACAATTTCTTTATAAACAAAGGTAATGCACTGAAAGAGCCACCTGGACGGAATCAATTTATAAATTACTTGACCCGATTTTGATTTTGAAAAGGACATAAAAAGCTGATCTGTTTTCCTAATGTCTTTGATGTAATGTAGCTGCAATCTCAGCTGATGATGAACTTGAAACAAATGTAAAGCATATTGTCCTTTGTTTGAAAAAACTGGAAAGAAAACTGGCAGGTTAATCATCTAGTTAAGCTTTGCTTTTGAGGCCACTTTAGGAAGCAAGTGAGGACTGGTCTGTATGAAACCCTATGCTTATGAAAAGTCAGCTAAGGAGGTCTGCAAGACAATACTTGCAACTCTGAGATCCTCCTAGCTGAGGTGAACGCTGCTAGAAACATTTTAATTCTGCTGAGGATTCTGGCTTAGTGACTGAAGCATCACAGTGATGTCTCACGAAGGAAATGAATCTCTCAATGGGAGTCTGAGGAGAAAAGTTCCCTAGACTTGCTGGTACTGTTCTGTCCTCCTGCCCGGACGCCTCTACTAAAGGAACCCCCCCCACCACAGTACACCGCGAGGCTCCCAGGTACTTGGCATCGACGGTGCGAATGCACAAACCTTAAAACTTCCCATCTACTATAAAAGGCTCTAGGGACCCCCCCCCCCCACCACAGTACACCGCGAGGCTCCCAGGTACTTGGCATCGATGGTGCGAATGCACAAAAGGAAATACCCCTATTTTTAGTGTACCTACCAGGTTAGCGTCTTGCAGGCAGGAAAACAAACAGTACCTTCCAAATCTACTGGCAACCAAACACAAGGCTGCCAAAACTACAGGTCTTTGCATCCTAGAAGGTGCTATTCTTCACCTGACCTTCTTACTTATAACTGGCTGCCTCTAAGGCCCTGCAAACTCCCGGCAGGTTTTCCTGACGTCAGGGAGTTTTCAAATACCCCGCCAGTCTCCGCCATCTTAACTGCTAGACTTGCTGGTACTGTTCTGTCCTCCTGCCCGGACGCCTCTACTAAAGGTACATACAACGGAATGAACTGTCTTTTTTACTTTTAATACCATTTTTTGCTGTTTTGTATTTGAGTCGCCTCGCAGCCTCGCTAAAAGAGCAACTGACTATCCAAGGCTCTAATTGGGATGGCGTTGTTACTAACGCTATAAGTTTTAACTAGTACTATTATCAGAAATCTGTGTTATGCTCTGCACTGTATTGTTCTTGTAGGGTTGGCGTTGTTATAGGTGCTTTAAGTTTAAAACTACCACTATCATCATAAAGTTGTGTTTTACTCTGCACTGTATTCTTCTTGTAGTACTTAACATTTACAGATTGAGCGACAGACTTCTCCACTCTTAATTAGTCATAACTAATTAGAATGGGAACGTAGTCAAATGGCCACTAGCATATTAGCATAGACTACTGAGAGTGGCATAGGCGACTATTACTAGTGTTTATGATAAGATTATTCTTGTGTAGAGTGTATGTATAGCAGTCGCAAGTTTAAGCACGCCAATAGGTTGCACGTGTAGCTGTTGATACTGGTGTTCCTTGCTTAATCCAAAGTTACCTGATGTAATTGTTTTCTTTCAGTGTTTTACTTGGACCAGGATGCTAACACGAATGCATTTTACCTATGTAACTACTGTTTTTACAAGCCTAAAGTGTAGTTTCATGTAGAAGGGTACTGCATACTTACATCTATACCTCTCCCTTACTTATCTACCTCTATCTAACTCTAAATACAATAGCCTGCTACATTCACTGTCATTACTTTTATCTAGCTAGTGCATACAACGTGTTATTTAAATGTGGTATCTCTCCTTTCTCTCATTCTAGGAACCCCCCCCTCCACAGTACATCGCGAGGCTCCCAGGTACTTGGCATCGACGGTGCGAATGCACAAACCTTAAACTTCCCATCTACTATAAAAGGACTCTAGGGTAAAGGAAATACCCCTATTTTTAGTGTACCTACCAGGTTAGCGTCTTGCAGGCAGGAAAACAAACAGTACCTTCCAAATCTACTGGCAACCAAACACAAGGCTGCCAAAACTACAGGTCTTTGCATCCTAGAAGGTGCTATTCTTCACCTGACCTTCTTACTTATAACTGGCTGCCTCTAAGGCCCTGCAAACTCCCGGCAGGTGTATTCCCCCCCGCTTCGCCCTCGCTTCGCTCGGGCTCGCTCCGCGCCCCACCCTGCCCCCATATCCCACCCGCCCCCACTACCCCTGAATTTATAGTTATATCTAGCCCATCCCACCCTATCTTCCTCCCTATCACGCCTGTCCTCTAATTTACAACTCCTCCTCCCTCACTCCTAGCCAACTCCCAAAAAAATTCAGTACCCCCCCCTTTTCATCCCATCCCACAAGCTACCTCCTTCTTATTATCATGGTCAAAACTATGTATTCCTTCATTTCTTCACTAACTTTACTTCTTCCTATCTTGTACCTTCTATCAAGATACGAACACCAAACACTCTTAGGAATTCCCTTTCCCAAGGCTCATACTACCACACATACACACTTTCCCCCTAACACAATAGTACCCTCTCTATACCCTGCAAAAACTCTAGGTCTCTATAAAACTCATCTAACCCTTCACTACCCTAGCTCAACCAAAAATAAATCTCACCTCAAATTACTATGCAAACTCCATAGATTCCTAGAGCACCTAAAACAATGCATTACCCAACACGGTGACATTCACCCGAATCCAGGCCCTACCACCAATCATGATTCTGTCACCTCAACATTACCCCAAGCTCCTACTAACTCCCTCCTCGTCTTTCACCTTAACCTGAGAAGCATAAACAATAAAGTACATAGCTTACATGCTATGATAGCCACACACTCCCCAGATATCTTGTGCCTATCAGAAACATGGCTCAAACCTGCCACAAAGGATGAAGAAATTCTCCCACCTGGCTATAATATCTTAAGGACGGATCGAATAACCAAAAGGGGTGAAGGAATAGCTGTAATGTTTAAGAACAGATTTAACATCATTAGGAACCCACTGCATCCTCCCCAGGTCTCTAACACTGAACTTACTGCACTAAAGATTTGCATTAACACCCAAAAATGCATCAATCTTGTTGTAATCTATATTCTACCAGGGAAGAACCTTGAAAACGTAGAGCAAACTCTAAGTTGGTTAGCCACCAACTACCCTCAAGAAACTATAGTACTGGGGGATTTCAATATTGACTGGTCCCACTGCTCCACCAACCCAGATCCCCACCCAATCAATCTATATGGCTTCTCCCAAAATATTACATCTCCAACTAGAATTGGTAATATTCAGCAAAAAGAGAGCACGATTGACTGGATTCTCACCAATAAAGATCCGAACAACTATACCACTGGTACCCTCCCTAATGACCTTAGTGACCACCTTGTCACTTACATTTTAAAACACAAACTTTCTTGTACCAACCCCTTATACAAACTTGTTAGAAATAGAAAAAGTTTAACCCAGAACTATTCCTTGCGGAACTAAAATCCTGCAATTGGTCTATCCTAAATACTCTACCCCTAGCCGAGAGCGTGTCATACTTCAATGACACATTCTTAAACATTCTCCACTCTCATGCCCCAAATCGGCAAATTAGAACCAAAGACCGCATAGCTCCCTGGTTAACAAGAGAAACCAAAACAAAAATTAAACTCCGCGACCAGGCTTGGCACAAATGGAGAGCTACCAAAACCCCCCTAGACCGTATTTTATTTCAACAACTAAGAAACTCTACGAAATCGGACATAACTCGAGACAAAAAAACAGTATTACTGTCACCTCCAGGACAAACACCAGAATAACCCAAAAAAGTTCTGGGCTGGTTTTAATAACCTCCTCCATCCTGGTAAATCAACTACCCCAACCCCTGAGAATCTCACTGGTCAAGAACCAGAAGTGGTAGCCAACACCTTTAACACTTTCTTTACTGAGACCATCCAGTCCTTAGCCAATCATCTACCTACCTCTTCCCCCTCCTATACTCTTCCTGATGACACACCTCCTCTCTCCTTTAACTTACAACCAGTTTCTACCTCCTATATTCGTACCCTATTAAAGAAACTGAAGCCGTCCACCCTAGCGGCCGATCGCCTCCCAGCGGAATACCTACAAATATCGTCTGATGTCATTGCCTATCCTATATCAATCCTGATTAATAGATCTATAACTGAGGCTACCATCCCCCCTATTTGGAAAATTTCATACATCATTCCACTTCATAAGGGAGGTTCCTCCACAGAAATATCTAACTATAGACCCATTGCAATATTGTCTCCAATAGCTAACATAATGGAACGGTGTGTTCACAAACAACTCCTACACTACCTCACCCTCAATTATCTCCTGTCTATAACCCAGCATGGCTTCCGCCCCCACCATAGTACAACCACTGCCCTCCTCTCCTTTGTCGACTCAGTCAATAGTAACCGTAACAAAAAACTAACATCCTCTGCTCTCTTTCTCGACCTATCAAAAGCTTTCGATATGGTTAACCGCCAGCTATTACTACACACCCTACAAATCCTCCATCTTGACAACTCAGCCCTAAGCTGGTTTAAGGATTACCTCACTGGCAGGCAACAAGCAGTCCAATGGCAAAATAGTCTATCTCACCTGCTCTCAAACAACATTGGTGTTCCACAGGGCTCCATACTTGGTCCCCTTCTTTTCTCTGTTTTCATAAATGATCTCCACACAGTCATCCCCAGAGCCACCTGCATTCAATATGCAGATGACTCAACCCTGATCTGTTCTGATCGGTCTCTTCAGAATCTCCAAGCAGCCACCCAACAATGTTTCACTAAAGTTGAAAAATGGTTCTCCGAGCGGAAACTCATACTCAACCCGACTAAAACCAAGTTACTTCTATTTTTCCCCACATCCACCAATCCACTACCCCAAGAACCCCCCCCTGACAATCCGAGGACCTTCTTTGTGGAATCCTTTAATGGCACCATCATTGAGCCCGTCCCCTGTACCAAACTATTAGGTGTCACTATTGACCACAAGCTTAAATTCGACATGCACATTGCCCAAACCATTAAGTCAGTTAACAAGAAACTTGGCTCTATGTACAGAATCAAGAACTTTCTCACTCCTCGTGCTAAAGTAACCATTGCTCGAACCCATCTCCTTTCCACCTTACTGTATACCTCACCGATACTATCATTCCTCAACAAACATGAGCTTAATAACCTCTCTACCACCTACCATCATATTGCCAGATTTGTAACAGGCACACCCTATCGTACCCACCATTGCCTCAACCTCAAGAAACTAGGCTGGCTGGAACTGCCCAATCTTCTTAAACTAAACCAACTCACCGAAGCATTCAAAATAATTAATCAACCAGAGAAAACCCCCTCGCTGAGCAAAATCCTGACCCCCTACACCAACTTAAGTAGCCTTCGATCCTCAAACAGTATTCTGATACTAACCATCAAATCTAATAACAAGGGTGGCGATGCTCTTTATGCTAACTCCATTGGAAAGCTATGGAATTCCCTTCCCAACAACCTCAGGCTCATGACCTCACTCAATCTATTCAAAACTAATCTCAGAGAATTACTTAAGTCTCAATGGTTATGCCCATGTTCCAACCCTGACTAATCCCAATAGGTCTATCAGTACCTAATCTCTCTTCTGCCTCTCAAGCTTTATCTAGTACTTTTCTACCTCCACATGTATCTATGTCATATGATCATCTTAAAAAATCCCTACCAAACTATCAGCTCGGATATTTAGATGTTGTTATTCGTGTTATTATTATATTAATGTAGTTTATTGTATCTAATTGTTTGGTGATACTACTGTTAAATGTGGGAGCTTTTCTCCCCGGGCCTCTACTGAAAAAGGACATGTATCCAGCTAGACTAGCCCAGTCAACAAATGTAAAATAAAATAAAATAAATAAAATAAATTATAAAAGCCTTGTTGACTTTCAAAGAGACAAGAGAGGTTTGATTTTCGTCTACAGTTGAAATTAGATATGACTGCCAATTTTACATTGATGGTCCAGAAGCTAGCATCTTGCTGAATCAAGCTCACTAAAAATATAAAAATAGAAGGTAATGGTGCAGAAAAATCAATCTATAACTTTAAAAGAAGACCAGACAGCAAAGCTCTTCCAATTGCTTAAGTACAGTTGTAGAAAATAGTCTGAATGTGTATCCAGCACCCAGGAAGGATGTTTCAGATGAGGCCAGAGAAAAGGGAACCATACCTGTCAGGGACAAAAGAGAACAATCAGAATCAATGTTGCCTTGTACCTTATGGCTTTCTGAAGAAACATCATTATCACTGGAAAGGGGAGAAATGTGTACAGAAAACATGAAGGGCAACTATGGACTAGACCATCCCTCACTGACTGACCCTGTGGGGGAATCTTGGCAAAGTAGCAAATGCACTTGTCTTACAGGTGGGAGACGAAAACTGAAAATCATAGCTGCCACTAACTGATTGAGGGACCACTCATGAGGCAGAAAAATCAACCTGCTCAGTTTGTCCACCAGAACACTGGAAGCCCTGGGATGTGTGTTGCCACCAGAAAGTGTTGGAAAGACATTGCCCACTACCACACTTTCATGGCTTCCCGGCATAATGGATATGAACAGTTCCCCCCTTACTTGTTGATATACCAGACCACTGACATGTTGACCATCTGTATGGATATCACACCCTGGAATGCCTGCAATGCTAGGATTGCTCTCAAATCCAAGACACCAATGTGAAGGTTGGCCTCTGTCATCAACCATGTGCTTTGAATCATCATCCCATCATAATGGTCCTCCACCCCAGAAGGGATGTGTCTGTGGTCATAGTGGCTGTTGGGGGTGGGAGAGTGAAAGGCTGACCTCATGTGACTATTATGGAGGTCAACCACCAATAAATATTGCTCCCGCAAACTGATGTCAGGCATAGTGAGAACTAAAGAGGTTGGTATAACAATGTCCACTGTGTGGATAGCATTCACTGCAGAATTCACATGTTAACGCTTGCTTAAGGTACTACCATGATAAATGGAGCCATCAATCCTCGTAAACACAGTATTAGTCTTGCCAGAAGTTATTGGATGTGCAGAGAGGATTCTTGATGCTAGAACAATGGCAATTTAAGAGGTTGAGTCTAGGTGGCACCCTATGAGCTCTATTGTCTGTGATGGTGTCAACTGGCTTTTGGTTAGACTGATTGTTATTCTCAAGTATGGAGCTAAATGGAACAAAAAGTTCCCATAATGGATAAGGGATTCCCTGGGGAATATGGTGAGGATCCAATTGTCTAAACAGAGGAACACGTCTAACCCTTGCAACTTTAGGTAAGTTGCAACAACTGCCATGAATTTGTTAAACAGCCTGGGGGCTGTGATGATACCAAAGGGGAGGAATCTGGCTTGGAAATGATTTGCTCCCAGCTGGAAATGGAGATATCTCCTGGACTACCTTATTATTTTGATACGGTAGTAGGCATCCTAGATATCTGTCGAGCACATTCAATTGTCTTTATTCAGAAGAACAAGAATAGACTGCCCTGTGACCATATGGAACTTTAATAAACAAAAATAATCAACAGTTATGGCAATAGCACACACTTAGAGATAAATACAGCAATAATAGCACCACAATACATTTATTAAAAAAATGAAGTAAAATTAAGCATTTTCATCCTGCTACAGTCATGGCTACTTCTGAATGAATTCCATGTAAAAAACTGTGTTTAAATACCTTAAGAACCCTAAAAATGGTGCCAAAAAGAATCAAAAGCTTTTTTTAAAGAGATACAACATCTCCATCCATACCAAGTTCAACATAATCTTAATATTTCCAAATAAGAATATAAAATGTAATGTCTGATTCACAAGTTGGTTGAGATTGTTTAGGTCCAGAATGAACCTGAAGTCCCCTGTCTTTTTTGTAACCAAAACCAACCTTGAACAGACACCAGATCATCAATGATCTGGTGGGACATCCTGGATGACTCATTTCTCTAACATTTTTGCTACTTCTGCTGCTGCTGATTTTCCCTGACTGGGTGGAACACTGGGGATTCTATTTTTCTTTTTTAGAAGGAAAGCAAATGGAATAATGTAACCTCTAGTGATCATCTTCTGTATCAATACATCTTGAGTGATGGCTGGCCAGGTGTGAGGGTGAAGGGGTAAGCCCCTCTGGCTGCCTCCAGAATGCAGCATTTGGGCAACCCTTCAGGAATGTTGAAAGGTCTTCTTAGCAAAATGACCCCAAAACCCTTGATTCTGCAGTTTACCTCTACCCTGGGGCAACGTCCACTGAAGTTATTCCTTCACTGCCCCAGGGGGTGTCTCTCAATAGAAATGCCATTTCCAAAACCCTGGGACTTTTGAAACCATAGCTTCTTCCCTTCCTTCTAGTTCTCAGAAAATGTCCTTTGGGGGATGGTAAAGCATATGCCTTTGGCAGACAAGGTCTTGCCCTCCTCTTCACTTTTGGTAAGCATGCTTTTACCCCTGGGTTCAAGCACTGTTGATCTGTCAAAGGGAGCATTAATAAAGGATGCCTTGAAAGTTTTTTCAAAATCACAGAAATACGTCCAGGCATGCTGTTGAATCACAGTGCCAGTGTCTGCCACTCTCACAGTGCAATCAACTGCATTTGAAAGCAGACTCATGGATGTACTGGACATAGATTGTAGGATAGATAGCTGTGACTCCATATTTTTGTTTTGGCTTTTTTGGCATGTCAGCAGGCTGATAACCAGAGAGGGATTTGGGCAGTAAAATTCCTCTGAAAGCAAGTCATATTAGTCAGGTAATTCAGCACTCAGACAACAAATGTTGCCGAAGCATAAGTTCACTTCCCAAATCTGTCCAGCACCCTGGACTCCCTGTTAGGGGAGTGGACAAATATACTCTCTTATGAGAACTTCTTTCTGGGTGACTGCCACAACTACCATGGCATCTACTGGTGGACTCCTGTTCCAATGGAACATGTTCCTATGGGAAACCCATATTTTGATGAGTTTCCCTGGGATAGATTCCACCACATTGGGTTCCTTCCAGGCCAAGTGACAGATCAAGTCAATGAGCTCATCAGTGGGTGGGACCACCCAGGAGGTAGATAAACCAGCCCTAAAAGCTGTGAAGGTTATCAACTCTTTTGGGGTGGAAACTTTAGTGGACCAACCCCCACTCTCTGCTTCATCAATTTAATAGCATCTCCAAAGGATAAATCTTCAAGAGGAGATCTTGGGATCCCTTCTCTTCCTCATAATCAGTATCCTCAGTGTCAGAGTGTATACATATAAAGTCAAGATGCCTCCTCTTGCAAGACTATTTCCTGTGACATTCCCCAGACGGAGCTTCCAGGAAAGGTTCAGAATCAGAGCGAGAACTTGCGAAGTGGGAACCCCCAAGGCTTAGAGAGGCCGACTGTCCCTGTCAGATAGGATGAGTGGACACGACAACAGGATCCACAAGGTTTGGTATGGAGCTCAGTGGGTAAAAGACTCCTCCTCTCTGGACCTGGAAAGCACAGTCTCAAAAGCCTCAAAAGCTGAAATCATTGCTGAAGATCCATCCATCTGACTCAAAGAGACCAAAGGAGAAACATCCACAGCCCTGATCCAGCTCAGTTCCGAGGCAGGCATAAGAGTCAAACTGTCCAGAACTGAAGCACATAATGTTAGGAATGGCTCTGAAAACCTCAGAGTCTAATCAAACCCCCATATCTTGGCCCTGACACTTTGGCTCCAGGACTCATGCTAATCCAACAGTCAGAGTCAGATGGGTGAGGAAAACTGTCAGAGCTGTCGGCACCAACAGGGGTGTTTTGCAGGAGTCATTTTGGTACCATGGGTTCTAGACCCAAAGGTCAGACCATTGAAGGAGAGATCATGGCTGGGATCGTCAGGACCAGACCCACAGCCACTAGTGGGGTAGGTACTGGGATGACCCCAATTGGATCTGAGTCAGAAGAAACATCATCATCATATCGCAGTCAGCTTCCAAGAAGTACCTGGATGATCAAAAGGACCTGAAGGAAGATGCCACAAAAGGTAGCCTTGATGATCAGTGACTGGGTCTAGTCTGCAAAATAGGAGAATGGAGCCATGGACAAGATGGCTTCAGGGAGAAGCAGCAAGTGGAGTGGACAACTAACTCTAAGTATCTCTCCTACTGTAAGATTTGAACACCTCACTGTATTCAGTGATGGGATGGATGGGCCTGATGGATTTGAAGACCTCTTTTGGCATTTTTCTTTCTCCCTCTCCTTCTCCTTGGTAGACCTCATCTTCTTTGATTTTCATGAGGAAGGAGATGTAGTATCTGAAGTTAAATGAGCCAGAATTCCCAGCCTGGCAGGGAGAATGCCCTTGAGAACAAGTTTGTTACATCTGTCAGGACTCACAGTCTGCTTCCAAATGGACCTCCTCTAAATGGTATACACAGAGTGTGTGAGGATTCTATGGTGGGATTTTGTTCCCTTAGGCACTACACTTTCTGAAACCAGTGGCCTTTTCAGCTATAACTAAGCTACTTGACAAGAAAAATACAAGAACAGCAAGACTCCAGATTAAAATTCTAACAAACCCAAGGCTAAAAATCCTAACAATTATGCAAAACACACACTCGATAAACACACTGCAATAGTAACAGAAAATGTAAAGAATTATTTTTTTTCTAGAGAAGGGAAGGCAGAAAGAAATACTACCAAAAATACCATATGAAAACGTTAACTGCACTATACTACAGAAGAAACTAAGAAATCTCTCTCTCTCTCCGTGTATATATATATATATATATATATATATATATATCTCACTATAACCTGAAAAATACTATTAAAGTGCAAGAAAAAAATCACTTATCTATCTCTTGAATGCACAGCCCTCTTAATCACATTTTGACTGAACAGGTACCAAACAAGATTTGAGGTATTCTTGGGACTAGAAGGAATTACGGGTAGGGGAGGAGACCGAGCTCTGGATCCAAGCTCTTAAAAAAATTGCCGAGGTCATATCCTGTCAGATGTGATAACCCATCGGTTGCCTGAGACAGAAAAGACAAAATCTGATCTAAAGGTGTGAAAAGATATCAAAAAATCCTTACAAAAGCAATCTGACTTACCTCCAAAAAACCACCATAGCAATGAGCCCACAGATCACATCTGAGCCTAATGAAAAGCAAACGAGATCTGAGTTACTATACTGATGGAAGTTAATTATGGGTAAAGGGGAGGAGACTGACCTGGGTATGAGTCTAAAAGTTGCATATGTTGAATCTATTCGGATCCAATGTAGCCATATGTGGAGGTGGATTCAAAAGACAACACTGAATATCATAATACTTCTTTAGGAACTGTGGAATGTCATTATGTTCCCAATGAAACATGATTCATTCTGGAAACAGTTTCAGAAAAAGCAAATCTTCCAGAGTGACTGACAGAAGCCATACTCCCCTTAGAATTTGAATCAGAAACCCGAGAAGACAAAATACAATCTGTCCATTCATCATCATTTTGTGGCTCAAAAGCATGAACCTCTTCAGAAAATGTAGAATCTCTTTTTCTCTTACCAGAAACAGAAGAACTGGAGGAGTCAAGAGCCTGAATAAAACCATGAGCCATGCCCAATAAATTACTCATGTCCACAGTGACTAAGACAGGAGAAGATATATGTTTTTGCTTCTTTATGAAAGGAAATTCTAAAGACGCAGACCAGTTTTGACAGTGTAAACCTCCCTGAGGACAGGTTATCCATTAGGCAAAGAGGGATTCACTGCCTCTTCTCCCAGTACTGACAAGAGTGTCTCTTCCTTGTCTACTAGGAGCACTCCAACAGTTGGAGAGACTGTGTCTAACCCCCGATCCATGGTGGCGCTAGGGGCTACACCAGACACATGGATGGTCTGAGGAACCAGAAATGGCCACATCAGAGTCAGCCATTTATGGCTAAGGCATTTTAGTTACCTGCTGTGGTGCCAAAGACTGATTGCTAATTTTCTTCTTTTTGTAGCTGGTAGAAGGAAGATCTTACAAACTGGTAGATTGTTTCATGGTAAAGGTGAAAAATGTGCCTGACTTCTGTGGAAGACTGGCAGCAGTAGTTACATAGGTAAGTAATAAAAAGTCACTTTTTCTACCAAACACACAGCAAAAAGCAGTTTAAAAACTTATCCCAGCCTCAGAAGAAACATAGCACAATGTTTATCTCAGAGAAAAACAGTTCTAATGGTAACCATTTGAAACGTCAGTATATGCCTGAGCAAGTTCTGAAACATGGAACGTGAATGGCTGAAAAAAAATGGCCTTTCCTATATTAAGTCTGAGATGGTAATTTCTCAGAATATTCCCTTTTCTCAGAGGTATGGCAATCTCAAATTTACTATATATAATTTCAAGGAGTGTGGGGGGCAAGGGGATACAGACAGGCTTTACCCCTGGAAAAAAAAGAAGTTTAAAGAAGAAGAGCAATATTCAAGACTTTCTCATTTCCAATTTTTTTCTTTTTCTTTTTTTTGGGGGGGTGTTCGCACGTGGCATTACAAGTATTAATATTTTAATATTGAGCCAGTTTCAACTTAGTATTAACAACTATTGACCACGAACATTACTAAAGCTCAAGTGATAGTCAATAAAAAAATAAGTTATGTACCTACCATAACGTTCCATGTTTGTTGTCTTTCATCTCACCTTCCTTCTTGCTGGTTGGATTCGGAGCCAATTTACTAAAGCTCGAGAGCTTTTACTGGCTCGAGACTATACCTTATCCCAACATGCCTAGCAGCAGTTACGCAGATCTCATTTGTAATAACCCACACTAGACATATATAGTAAAAAAACAATTTTTTACTAAGCTCTTATTCATCAAGATAGGAAGAATAGAGGAAAGGACAATGTATAGTCAACTAACCTGGTATGTCAGCAAGAAACTCAGCCAGTGTAACCAATAAAGAACTCCTCTCGAACCTCCAGGAAGGAGGGAAGGCGAGAGGAAGGACAACAAACATGGAACGTTATGGTTGGTACATAACTTCTTTATTTTATGTTGTTCCATCTCACCTTTGTTCTTGCTGGTTGGGACCACGTCCCCAGCACCTGGTTCTTGGGTGGCTCACTGGAACAAACTCTTCAGGATCATGGAACCAAAGGATGCCATGTTCTGGGAGGCCACATGCAGTTTGTAATGAGTGATAAAGGTATGAGGATTTGCCCATGTTGCTGCTGCACAGATTGAATCTAAAGGTAATTTAGCTTGGAAGTGTCTGACAGCCATTTTGATAATGTCACATTAGAAACTGGATAACCTTGCTTATTGTCAGCAAAGGATATGAACTATTGGTCTGATTTTCTGAGGTCTTTGGTCCTGTGTAAATAAAAACGTAATTGTCTATGAACATCCAGTTGGTGTAATCTATACTCTGCCTTGTTGCCATAATTGGGGAAGAACACAGGAAGATCAATGGACTGATTTAAGTTATACTCAGAACAAACCTTAGGCAAGAGAGGAGGACTGGTGTTTAGAGAGACTCTATCTTTATGAAAAATGAAATACGGTGGGCGAATAGATAAAGCATGTAATTCAGAAACCCATCTAGCTGAGGTTATAGCAACCAAAAAGAGGGTTTTCCAAGATAGAAACTTCAAGGGTCAAGATGCTGCTGGTTCAAAGTGGGGCAGAATCATTGAAGCTAAACCAAGTTTAGGTCTTGGGTGGGGGGGAGATTCTCTTACTGGGGGCCATAAAAGCATTGTACCTCATAAGAATACTCTGCACAACTTATGGGACATAATGTTTGAACCCGAGTCTCCTACATGAAAATTGGAAATGGCAGCCAGTTGAATTATAATAGTAGCTGCAGCTGCCCCTTCTTCGAAGGTTTCAGCCAGAAAGTCAAGAATCTTGTGAACAGGAGCCATAAAAGGATCAATGTTATTTCTTTTGGTCCAGTAAAAGAATCTCTTCTATTTGCTAGTTTAAATCCTCCTGGTAGTGGGCTTGTGGGAGGACACGAGAATGTGTTGTACAACAGGGGAAATGTTTGGGAGCCAGGCTAAGACTGGAAGTGGAGTAACCAAGCAGTCAGTTTGAGAGATTGAAGGGATGGGTGAAGCCCGCCTGACTGATGCGTCAGTAGGTCCAGAATTGGGTCCATTATCCAGGGCTACAGTTGAAGGTGATGACGAAGAAATGGAAACCATATTTGACAAAACCAGAAAGGAGCAATGAGGATGAGTTTGCAACCCAACTATTTTGCTTTCTCAAGTACCTTTGGAATGAGAGGGAAGGGTGGAAAAGCATATAGCAGTCTCGGAGGCCAATTGTGAACAAGTGCATCCCTGGGTGACTGTCCCAGAGGAGGAACTAGGGTGAAGTAGCTGCTGCATTTGTTGTTTAGGGGAGTGGCACAAAGACTGCAGTATGGCTGGCCCATTTGCGGAAAATCAAGTCCGCAACTTCTTTCTTCAGGGACCACTCGTGAGGCATGAGGATAGCCCTGCTGAGCCTGTCCGCTATCACACTGGATTTTCCAGGAATGTGCATTGCAATCAGAAAACATTGGGAAGACATCATCCATTGCCATACATGAAGAGCTTCCCGACACAAGGGGTAAGATCTGCTTCCGCCCTGCTTGCTGATGTACCATACCACTGACATATTGTCTGTCTGGATTGCAACAGTTCCTGTAGGTAGAGAGTCCTGAAGTGCTTGCAATGCCAGAAGCACCGCTCTCATCTCTAGAACATTGATGTACAGATGGTATTTGTGAGGTTGTCACATCCCTTGGATAGTCCATCCCAGATAATGCCCCCCCCCCCCCATCTGTGAAGCATCTGTGGTTACTGTGGCTACCGGATGCAGGTCTATAAAGGGTCTGCCCAGAGTCACCTGGGGGGAGACCAGCCACTATAGTAGGTTCTTTTTGCAAGATTCGGTGATCAAGATCACGTGTGACATTGGCGATTCTTGGAAAGACCACTGAGCAAAGAGAAGACACTGTAGAATCCACATGTGGAAGTGTGCTAAAGGAACTAGCATAATAGCTGCAGCCATTGAGCCAAGTACTTGTAAGACTTGTCTTGCCTGAACTCTCGTCTTGTTTATGAGAAAGGAAACTTGTTGACAAATGGTTGACACCCTGTCTAGAGGCCGTTTTGCTATCATGCGTCTTGTATCTAAGTCTGCCCCTATAAAGGTAATAGACTGACAAGGCGACAAGACAGACTTTTTGTAGTTTATTATGATGGCTAACTGGGAACAAGTTTGAATTTTGTAGTCCCATGCCTTGATTAGTTGATGCTCTGTGGTAGCAGTAAGGAGCCAGTCATCCATATATGGAAACACCTGGAATCCTAGACACCTCAGGTAAGCTGTGACCACTGCAATACACTTGGTGAACACCCTGGGAGCTGTGGTGAGACCAAAGGGCAGGGCCCTGAACTGATAGTGACTGGCTCCCAGCCAGAAGCATAGGAATCGCCTGGATTGCCTGTCTATTTTTATATGGTAGTACGCGTCCTGGAGATCTATGGAGCACATCCAATTGTCCTGACCCAAGAAGGGAAGAAAAGACTCCATTGTCACCATCCAAAACTTTGTCTTTTTTACTGATTGGTTTAGCTTGCTGAGATCCAAGATTGGTCCCCAGTCCCCTGTCTTCTTTGGAACTAAAAAAAACCTTGAGTAAGTTCCGGATCTGATTTGGTCTGTGGGGACTTCCTGGATGGCTCTTTTTTCTAGCCATCTTTGAACCTCTAGGACTGCATAATCCCGAAGATTGGGTGGAACATCTGGGATAAAACATTTGTCTTTTGAGGGGGACTGAGAAAAAGGAATTTTGTAACCCCTGGATATTATCAACAGTAACCATGTTTCCCTCATGATAGATTGCCAGGCTGCTGGGTACAGTGATAGTCTGTCCCTAACTGCCTCCAGAGGTGGACAGCCGGGCCTCCCTTCAGAAGTGCTGGAATGGCCTAGCAGAGAAAGTATCTCTGTCACCCTGTTGTTGCAGACCCCCTCTGCCATGAGTGTGGCGTCTTCCATTATTGTTTCCCCCTCTGCCCCTAGGGGAAAAAACACCACGTGTGTCAGGCAAAGATCCCTGGGATTTTCGGAACCACATTTTCCCACTCTTCTGACCCTTGGGATAGGGTCTAGATGGACTGGTAAAACAGATCCCAATGGCAGAGAGAGAGAGTCTTGCTAACCTGTTCACACCTGGTGAGAGTATCTTTTACCTGAGGCCCAAATAAGGACGAGCCGTCAAGGGGGTGTTGGTAAACGAAGACTTAAAGGGTTCCACAAATTGACAAAGGCACATCCAGGAGTGTCTGCATAAGGCTACTCTGGTACCTGCTACTCTTGCTGCTCTATCTGCCGCATAAGAAATGAGCCTCATGAAGGAGATTACCATGGTGGTCAAGGTCACAAGCTGGGAAGCTGCCCTGTTCACAACTCCCTCAGCTGTAGGATGTTGCAGGATATCTCCTAGATCCTTCAGGAGATCCCTCTAAAGTTGTGTGAAATGTGGCAAGTAATTCAGCGATCTGACAGTAAAACTCGCTGAAGAAAAAACACACTTCCCATACCTGTCCATCGTACGAGACTCTTTGTTCGACGGATGGACAGATGAAGAAGTTTCCTCAAGTTCCTTCTTGGTGGCTGCTGCCACCACTATGGCATCAACAGGGACTCCCTTGGAGAGGAAAGACTTATCTTCAGGAGCTATAATAAATTTGTTAGGTCTCCTCGGAACCGGCTCCATGGTCTCTGGAGCGCTCCACGCCTTTCGACTCACTACAGACAAAAGGGGGTTGAAAGGCGGAGACACCCAAGAGGTGGATGGTCAGGAACCAAATGCGTCCAGGTATCTGGACTCATCCACAGAAGGGCCTAGGGACTTCCAGCCACCCCTCTGTCAGAGGATTTCCAAGATGTCTGAAAAAGAGACATCCTCAGAGGGGGACTGTGGGGACCCTTCTGACTCATCCAAGTCTGGATTTGAAGTGATAGACTTAGGGGTGTCTAGATCCTTCCCCTTGCATTTCTTCTTCCAAGGGACCTCCTCTGAATGCTCGGGGGAGGTTTTGGAAGAAGTGGGGGTCACCCAGTGGGCTGTCCTGGGGCACAGGTTTCCTACACATGGCAGGCAGAGGGACAAAGGCTGGCACATGCACTGAGGGAGAAGGAGCCAATGGAGCCAGGGGTGGAGCAGTCTCAGGAGACAGCATGCTCCTCATCACCTCGAAAGTGCCATGGTCCCAAGTCGAAGGAGCCTCCAGCTCTGAAGAGCCCAGAGATCTTCTTCAAACCAGGAGCAAAGGCTCGGAGGCTGATGTAGGAGCTGAGTTCACCTGCACTGAAGCTCCGAGAGGGAGAGTTGGGTCGGATAAGGGTCCGATGCCAGTTCCCCCCTTGGAGCCGGTGAGAGAGCCTCGGTGCCCAGATCCCTTGACTGACTGAGACATCTAGGAGATCGGAGCAGTAGTCGGAACCAATAAGGGAAAAGAAACCAGAGCCGATGGTTCTACCACCATGACTTCCATGCACTCTGGCTTTGAACTCAAGAAAGTCACAGGAGAAATCGATGGAGAAGCTGGGAGGGACAAAGGAGCCATATCTTTATGGGATGAACTCAAGAGTAATTTAGCAAGTGCCTGTGACTTAAGGAGCCTGTTGACCACTCTTTCCATGTCATGATCCGAAAGTCTGGAGGATCAAGAGGAGTGTGAAGAGGACTGATGACTGCCTGCACCAGGTTGCAGCAGCAGAGATTGTGGAGTGGAGCATACCAGCTCCAAAGAGGGAGACCCTGATCTCTTATAGATCTGGACCAGCTCAGAAGACACAGATGGAGCCAACAGAGACTTAGCTTTGTCAGAGTCAATGCTGGGGGCCGACAGAGCCAAAGGCTTCTCAGTAAGTTTTGTCTGTTCCGAGCTCAGAAACGATGGCTTGGAGTGTTTCTCGGACACTTTGGCTGGCTAAGGACCCTGAGACAGGGTATCTTGAGGGTTCTTCAGGAGACCACATGAGATAAGCTTATTCTTTCTTTCCTGCAGGACTCTGGAATTGAAAGCATGACAGATGGAGCCAGAGTCCTGCAGGTGAATAGCCCCTAAACTATAAACGCAACTCATGTGCCCGTCCATAAGGGACATTTTCTGGCAACATGAGTTGCATTTTTTAAACCTGGAGGGTTTAGATACTTTAGACATAACTAGCAGAAGTCAGGGAAAAAGGTTTCCACAGAGAAAAAACTATCACTCACAGCCTACAACTAGCAGAAGTAAACAGGCTGATAACCACAAGGAAAAAAAACTTTTTAAACTATTTTTTTAAAGAAAAAAGGAAGGAAGGAAAGGAAAAAAGGGGGAGAGCCTCTAACCTAAACAGCAACTCCCCGATGGGAGAGCCTCTAACTAAAATGGCAATCCCAGAGAGAGAGTGAAGAAAGGAAATAACCCTCTAACTTAAACGGGCTCTTAAGGGGAAAGCAGGCCTGAAAGGAAAAACAACGGCCAAAAAACACCACAAAGAGCAGAGAAAGGGGTCGTTAGACTAATAAAGAAAAATACACTCTCTAACGACTCAATATAATGAGTCAATTACCAAACAAGTTGCAAGTGACTATAAAACACAAAGTACTTAGCCTGAGCCAGTATGGAGCAGTCTCGACGCTGCAAGCAGCAAACGAGATCTGGGTAGCTACCGCTAGGCATGTTAGGATAAGGGGTAGCCTTGAGCCAGTAGAAGCTCTTGAGCTTTAGTAAATTGGCCAAGTCAGAGCCGAGTGCAACCAGCAAGAATGAAGGCAAGATGGGACAACATCACATCACTTTTTTTCCTAGCTTTTATAATTTCACAGAAAAAGTTGAGTTTCTGACATAAAGCTAAATTGTGCAAAATCCCTGAAGAAAACGTATCTATCCAGCAATATAAAGCATTAGCAAACCATCGTACCTTAATGAGTCTGCAAGAGGAGTATTCTTCAGTGGCAGGAAAGTTCTGTATGCCTAGGCATCCAAACTACTTTTTTCTTCAGCTCAGATCAAGCTGACTAATGGTAATGGTGTGGGCATGTGGAAGGTGCCCTGAAGTTTTGCAAGCTTGGTATTATATCCTTACCAAGATATAAGCCATATAGCTTAGGCTACTGCAGCAGTGATCATACTGATGAACATTGGCCAAACCCTAATTTGGCAAGGCTGGCCAATGCATGTGGCTGAATCAATGGAGAAGCAAAATGAAATGAATGTGCTTCGTGTTATGACAGAAGCTCCTCCTGTATGTGGAAATGTGCTGCGGGCAGTTCCGAGTGGAAAGCTAAACTGCAGGCAGATGCACTGAAGGTATCTGTAGTTGGGACAGCTGCTTGTGACCTCATGCACCCACAGTACGGGATAGTGAGGGCAGCCATCTTCTAACCTCCTTGGGGGAGTGGCTCATTTCACTTTGTACAAAAATTGTTAATTCCTGGCATTGTGGCCTTCCACCCAGCCCCCCCCCCCCTAACTTGGACATAATAAATGTATTCACCAGTATGCCCTACAGATGGACGTCTGGCACTGAATGGCCTCATGGCAAAACAACTGCACCCCATGACAAAGATGGCATTGCAAGCAGGCTACCTGCCTGCAATACCAGTTGCCTCATACAGATGGAGATGCTCCAACTGAGAACTTCTGTCTGATTCAGGCAGTATTGCAAGATATCCAGACACGCCAGTGTGGTTCATTAGCACAGAATATTTCTGAATCATATTTTTTGTCTGAATGTTGTGGATCCACACCTCAACAATCCAAGGTGTTGAATTATGTGGATTCAGATCCTCTGGGTGAGGGTGGGTGGGCTGAATGTTAATATTCTATTTAATGTGTAATGGCAGATGCAGTGTGCCTTCACTATGCCCATGTCTTGCATTCATGTGAAGGGGGGGGGGTCAAAGCTCCTCAAACCCTCCACCAGACCACTTTAAGAAAATCAGATTTAAAGATAATGTACCATGGGGAAAGTGATTATTCCTTTGTAATAATTTAATTCATAATAAGTGTTTTTTCTCACTTAATCACAGCAATAAGCATGTTTTTCACTCATAAGAGTATACTGCCCCATAGAAAATCGTTTATTTTAAATGTTAATGACCTTTTTGTTAACAAGTTAACCAGTTTGGTCCTCAGACCCTTTTTTAGAAATGACTTGAGCTAAGTTAGTGTATATGGCTCAGCAGGTAACACACTCACCTTTAATGCTACAATATCAAATGACTGTGTGCTGTAGTCCTGTATCGAGTACAGACGAGGCAGTGCAGCACAACAGGTGTGTCATCTGCTGGTCCCATCTGCCTCAGATGGAGTTTGCTCTGAAATAGCTCACAAAACCTACTGGAAAGGGTAACAGAATTTCCCATTTCCTGTCCAAGTTGTCACTAGTGATTATGAATACCACCTCAAGTCTTCCTTGAAAAGGGGCTGCTGGCGTAGTGGAACTGACCCAGTCAACAAAACCAGGACTGAGCAACAAAGTGTAAACAAATATAATAACAGGAAGAGTGTAAATGCATTATTGATGAGCAGTTTAGTGTAGTCAACCAGCATGTTTTTTTTCCTTTTAGGGAGGGGGAGAGATGTGGAAAGAAACTGGAGTACCTGAAGGAAATTCAAGCAAACACGGTGATAGCATGTGCACTTCACACAGACAGTGACCCGAGGTGAAGAGTGAATCCCAGACCTTAGCACTACAAGACAGAGCTCTTAACTATATTGTTATTTGTTTCAGTATAGCATTCAAGCCCCTCTAACTGCCCAGATTTCTGGCTAATATTTTTGTTTTTTTCCTTATAAAATTTGTGGTTTTCTGGCAAATCAGTGGGATGATCTGAGTACTGAACTCACTAAATAATGGCATAAATTTGAGTTTCTGACTTCAAATCCTTCAGAACATGTACATTAAAATAAACCATGTTACTCTACCAGTATTCTGAGTTTACAAAATTAAAGTTTAAAATATGTTCCTATTTTTGGGCTTTGTCGCCCCATTTTGTCAGGCTTTGTCCAGATTTCTTATACTATGAGGTTGAGAAGTATGCACGGTCTGACGAAAAGGAATTGATTCATTCTCCTACAGCTGAGTTTACAAGAAAATACAGAGAAAATACAGGATGTACTTTCCATCTTGTTATAGGAACTATCACAGTACTGATACATCAAAATAGTTTAATACCTATCAAAATTACCTTTAAAAGACATTTCACATATTGGTACTGATGCAAACTGATGAAAAGCATAAAATCTACCTCATTCATTTTTTTCAAAAACTCTAGTTTCAGTTCTACCAATTCCTTTTTAGTAATGTTTAAAGTTGTAAATATATATATACTGATGCGTTCCCAATTCATGTTAGTCAAATGAAATGGCTATTGTCCTTACCAACTTGATAAATGGCTCGGAAGCCACCCTTTGTTACTGAGGCATCTGATTTAAACTTGATCCAGAGTCTATTGGAATTGGAAGTAATTGGTTCAGGTATAACGCTTCCACAGTACTTGCCAATGAGTGGATCTGTCTCTGTGTCTCCATCCCTCACCTAAGTATTAAATAAAATCAACACCAGATGTCAATTAAGATGGAGACATTAGCCAGACATTCTATGTTTCAAAACACAAACCACTGTGATGGTAATTTCCTAATGTTCGATATGCAGTTAGACAATTAACAACACATTTCATCAAACACAAGCTTGCATAATTTTAAGGAATAACAGTACATTGTAGCTACTAAACATCTGTGAAAGCCTGTTGTTAGGACTCTATATTTTCATGAATTTAATTGACTATAATTTAGCATAATTATACTTTTTGAGCACTGCAACTTCAATCAGCTTGACTGGGATGTTTCGTGGCTAGTAGATGCCTTGCATTTTTATTTAACTTTGCTTTAAAATAAACTGAAAGCCATGTGCCAATGTGGTTTGAAGGCAAGATTATAATCCATTAGGTCTTGATTCTGGTTTGGGATTAACCATTGCAGTACAGTGCTCTCTGCAACAGAATTATCTCTCTTATATCAAAACGTGTAAGTTATACTTTTCTGCCTTGAATTAAAATACACAATGTTTTTTTACATAACAAAAATTCTAGCTACTTTTATTATGCCAAATAATGAAAAACTGAGTAATGAATAGTCATATAGCTTCCTATCGGAAGTTCAAGACTTGATAATGGAAATCCTGAAAATAGGCACATTTAAGTGTGATTTAACACATGTTAACAGTGAACTTGAAAGTTGCTGTTACTCATTTAACGCTTATTCTGCACGGAGCAAGCACCTTACACCACTGATGTGGAGGCATAACCCTATTACCTATATGTACTAATTCCAAAATCACTGCACCTCCGATAAGAGGGAATACTCTGAGATAACAGTTTGGAAGTTAATATATATTTCTTCACAACTACATCTGACCTTCTTGCAGTTGTGAAGGTTACAGTGTGGTCCTCAAACATACAGTGGGAATTCTAGTCACATTTGTCCTGTGCCTTTACAGCCGCTTCATACATACGTTTATTGTATGCCATATTCTCATGCCAAGTTACTGTAATATTGTCCAAAACAGAGCAGGGATTATGAAGACTTTAATTTACTGTACATTCAATCAGATCTAGATGTTTAAAGGGTGTTGCTCACATTCTTATAAATCTTTATTTTGCAATTAACTTCACTTTCACTCCTACAACTCATATTAAAGATGCAAGCGATTTTAGAAATGAAGTTAATAGCATTCTGTTTTATTTTATTTTAGAAATGAAGTTAATAGCATTCTGTTTTATTGTATTTTACTCTCACTGCTTACTCAGCTTTTCTCTAGAACCAGAACCACAAAAAATGCCATGGTAGGTACCGAGCAATGAATTACATGCACCAAAAAGTGTTATGGGTAATGATAAAAAAAAAAACAAAAAAACCCCCACAACTCTTTAAAATAGGAACTTCTTACTTAACATTGTGATTTCCCTACTACATCTTCACCCACGTTAATTTTCAATATAAGTTTTTCCACCTGCAAAACCTTTTTCTATCTGGGAAGCAAGGAACTCTACTAATGCCTCTAGCAAGAACTTACAATAGTCTGTTCATTAATTTAGGTAGTGAGGCATTGCGGGTTCAGTCTTTGTGATGTCATTGAAGGAGTTTTCAGCTCCAAGAAAAATTTCATAGGGGGGGGTGGCTGTCCTTATCAACAAAATAAAATGGAAAACAACATTTTTTTGTGTCAAACACTGTGCAGTTTGGTACTGGATATAATAAGGAAGTCATACCTAACTAAAAAAATCTTTGCTATTTGCACTTAAATCAGAGAGTGGCCAATATACATTGAAATACAAGCCCAATCAGAATATTATAAGAACAATAACAAAAACAATAGCAATAAGAAGAAAGAGAAGAAGACAGTGAAGAATGCATACTGCCTATCTGTCTCTAGCCATGTAAACCCTAGATTCCAAAAGACTTGCCCAAGGCAACATACTGCTCCAACATCATCGTCATTTATAAAATGGCAGCAACTTGGTGTAGCTTCTTGTCCCAAACTTAATTATTATTAGAATCTGGGGGCTGATGCTCTTTCTTCCCCTGTTTCATCTTCCGCTGTACATGTCTATGTTAAATTAATTATGATAAATATAAAGCTCCTTTAAGACGGGTGTTCCTAGACCTTTTTTGGCCTTGTGATAAAGTCCATTAGCTACACTATGTAGGCAATTAACTTGGTTCCATGTTAACACAATCATACTTTACATATATAGCTTGTCACAGACATTGATCAAAGAACCCTTTTCTACCAAGTTTTACAATGCAACTTCAAAGATGGTGATATGATGCTGGCTGTACAAAATGTGGCAATGTTATTCTACAGATTATTGAAACAATGAGATAGTAATTCTATAGTTCACATAAAAATACAAAATACATGTTAAAATATTTCATGTCCTTTAGTTCCATTTAATTTTCACCCAATTAATGTTTTAAATTTATCTTCAAAGTGTACATAAAATATGCTAAAAGTTATACCATGTGATACATATAACAAACATGAAAAATATTTCACTCATTCAATAGCTGAACAGTTTAAAATAAACCACATATTCAGAATAATGCACTTGATCCAAAGGGTGAGAAAAGATAATATATATCTTAGAAGGAAATATTTTCACAACCACTTATGATATGAAATGTGTGAGTGTGTGTTGCGGGGGGGGGGGGGGGGGTTAATTGTATGTGGCACTGTTGTAGCTATTATTCCATAAAACTAGATATTATTATGCAACTTAAGAATAACCACCACTGTGGAGTTTATAAGCCTTTTTCTGAGCTGCAAAACTGTCTTCTGATCTGTTAAATAGTTATTCTGCCTTCAATGTGTATCACAAAGGAATTATCATATATGTATATTTAAAATGTTCTTGCACTTAGTCTCTATCAACCATGAGTCCCCCTTATCTATTAGCCTAAACATTTTTCCTCTGGGCAAGAGTTGTCTCCAGTCCGTTCATTTATTGGGGCAAGATCCAATCATGAGGCTATCATGCCGGCATCCATCAAGGCTTTTTTGCTTTATTCTAGTCCCGCCTTTCCACTAGACAAACAAGCCAACATTATCCAACCCGTGCGACTCAGTCAAAGCCCTGCCTCACTCCTTTCAGAAAGCACACCAGTGTAACCCTGGTCTCCACTAGTAGTTCAACTGTATTAACCTGTGTGTAAGTACCCCACCCCAGTCCCTCTCCTACGATGGACAACGTGACATAAGTCACTCATTGACACCCCCCTAACCAGAGCCTTCCATACCTGAGCCACTAATCAGACTCAGGACATCTGGGCTGCAGTTAGGGGTTCATTCCTCTACCATGTATCCAGAGCAGTTATCATATATGCAAACAGACACATTTCTGTCTTGGTACATACAAGTCAATGACTATTTTACTGCACTCCACAGGCTTACCAAATAATAATTCTTCCATTTATATGGACTACAAACTAAGTACACAGCAGTTAATCAGAACCGATAAATAGCTATATTGCAACTAATCCCTACCCCTTGCCACCTTCTATCAACCACTCAATTTTGCTGCAAGTCACAATATGGTGATCACGAAGGAAAAAAAACTTCAGTAAGAGAGAGATACTGTCAGACACAACACAGTGGTAGAAAGCAAAGGAGCTGAAACTTGTTTTATGCCATAGCTGTAGAGGGATTAGGAGACAATAACTACTGCATTTGTTGTTGAGATATGAGGTAAAGAGGTTACAGCAGATTGGCCCCGGAGACTGAAAATCTCCATTGCCTCTGCTGGTTGAGGGACCATTCATGGGGTAACAGGTTTGACCTACTCAGTCTGCTCACTAGTAGAGCTGATGTCCCAAAAATTTACATTGTTAACAGAAAATGATGGCAAGACATCACCCACTTCCATTCTCTTATGCCCTCCTGGTAAAATGGATATGAATGCATTCCTCCTTGCTGGCTGATGTATCATACCACTGATATATTGGCATCTGGATGTACAACACACCTTTAGGTAGGTAGTCTTACAAAGTCTGCAATGCTAGGAGGACCACTCACATCTCCAAGATACTGATGTGAAGACTGGCCTCTATGAGTGATTAGGTGCCTTCAACTGTTCTCCCCTCAAAATGCATCCCCCAACCTAGGAGGGAAGAGTCCATAGTCACTGTGACCTAGGGAATGGGTGTACTAAAAGGTCTCCCTTCCATTATGGATGGTGAGGTAATACACCATTTGATATGATCTCTGCAAATCTGTGTGACTCGAATTTTGGAAATGGAGAGGATGTAGACTCTGACCATTGTACTGACAGAATCCATTGCAGCATTCTCATGAAGTATCTTGCAAGTGAGACTAATGTGATGGTAGATGCCATCAATCCTAACAGGCAAAGAATCAGTCTTGCTTGAGGAAAAAGTTGTTGAATTATTTGAGTTACTGTTGGTCATCAGGATCGTACTCTAGCATCAGGAAGCTTGGTGATTTAAAGAACTGTACTGATATGACATCCTATAAACCCTATTTGTTGCATGGGAGACAGTTGATTTTTTTGACTGATTTACTGTGACCCCCAGTAAATCTGTAAGATGAAGTAGAAGTGCTCAATGCCTAGAAAAGGCAGTTAGAAGCCACTTGTATGGGTATTGGAAGACCTGGGTCCCTTACAGTTGGAAGTGAGCTGCCAACAGTTCCATATTTGGTGAACATCCAGGGTGCTATGGTGAGACTGAATGGCAATGCTCTGCACTAGAAATGATTGGCTCTCAGCCAGAAATAGAGAAATCTCAAGGCATCCTGGAAACCTACAAATTTCATCCAATTGTCCTTCCTCAACAGAGGTAATATGGACTGCACTGTGAACATTTGGAATTTTGTCTGTTTCACAAACTGACTGAGGTGGCTGAGGTCCAAAATTGACCTGAAGTCCCCTGTCTTCTTCAGAATTAAAAATAACCTGAAGTAGACTCCAGATCCTAAGTGGTCTGGAGGACCTGTTGGGTGACTCTTTTTTTTAGCAAATTCCTCTGTTGCTGCAGATTACAGCTGATTAGGTGGAACATCGGGAATCTTTCATTTCTTCTTTGGCCCCTTGGCATGTATCTAACCAGACAGCTGCAACAGATAAAACACTGTCAAAGGTTTCTCACCAGAAGAATTCATGGCATGCATACCCTGTCCTACACTGATTGCCTGAAGGCTCTGTCTCTGTATTCAGTCTCCTACAGGCTGCCGTTGGGGGGTTTGCCTGACTTATAGATCTTTCTCACACCCAGCCTTGATGGATCTGTTGCTAAAACACAAAACAAACAGAACCAGAAACACTAGATCCAGCGATCTGAACTTCACTTGTGACATAAACAGAATGTGCTGCAAAGATAGATATGTGTCCCAAAGGATCTCCCACACTATGCAATATGCTCATCATCCATGTAAAGCAGAGTTCATCCCTGATTCTATACAAACCAAATCTTAACAACTGGATTGTAAATCATAAATCTGCTCCTGTTATAGTCCCCATATCACTTAAGGACAGGGGTTGTCAATAAGAAAAGTATTATCCCAACACCCCCTAACAAATCCTTAGCTACCTCCCCTCCCCATATGATACGTGGGAACCAAATGGTTTGGGGTGCAAGCTAGGCTTGCAAGGGCCATTGTGAACAACCTATGAACTCGTGGAGGTTACAGCAAGGGAATGGTATTGCCTCTGGTTATCATCCTTAACACCAAGGAATCTGAAGTGATGTTCTGCCAAGGCTGTGGATGTAAGGTTAGGTGTCCCACCTGACTGCTTTCAGAATATGGCAGTTGGGTAAAAGTTCAGGAGCGCTAGGTGAAGGGACCATGAAACTCTTTTGATTATGGGGTCCACCCGTGGTGATGTCCATTTGAGTCCCCCCAACCCACCTTGGGGAGGTTGGCTGTCTCCAGAACTGCCTTGGCCCTGCAGTATTTTGAACCACATCTTCTTACCACTCCTTAGGTTCCTGGAAAAGGTCTTCTGATGGGGTTGAGAAACATATTCCAATGTCAGACAGGGTGTTACCATCTTGCTCACCCCTGGCATGCTTCTGGCCCAAACAGAGTGAAGCCATGAAATGGGGCATTAATAGAGGAAGTTTTGAAGTTTTTTGTGAAATTGCAGAAACACATATGGGTGTGTTGGCATATGGTAATGCAGCTGCCTGCTGCTCTAGCTATACCATCATCTGCATTAGAAAGCAGTCACATGGCTACATTAGTATTGGACTGAAGGGTAGATGTGTGCCCACAGTTTTTTGAACATCTAAATGTAAACTACCAGAGAGGGTCTTGTAAATCTCCTTGATCAGGTCCCTCTGAAAACAAGTTAAGTATGCAAGGTAATTCAGCACTCAGAGTGAAAGTCACTGAAACATATGTTTGTTTCCCTATCTGTCCAATGCCCTTGATTCCCTATCGAGGTGGGGGACAGAAGAACTCTCTTTAGACAGTTTATTTTTTGTGCCTGCTGCTACTGCCATGCCATGTACTGGCAGTCCTTTTTTCCACTGTTTCCTGTCTTTGGGTGCCACTAAACTTCTGTCAGGCTTTTTGGGATGGATTCCACTATGTCAGGGTCCTTCCATGCCTGCTGTTCCACAAGATCTGTGAGAGCATCTGCAGGGGTAATACTCAGAATGCAGCCAGTATCAGAAGCTTTGAGGAACACAGATTCATCTGGAAAAAGGATTTTGGTGGACCAACCCCCCCCTCACTTAAATTCCAGGATGTCACCAAATGTTACATTTCAAGGGGGGATTTAGGGGACTCTTCACCATCATTTAAATCCGTGTTTTCAGTGACAGACTCAGGAGAGGAGTCTGTGTGCTCCACTTGCATGTCTGTTTCCAGGAACTTTGTCTCTGAGGGGAGCCACTGGACATAGGTCCAAATCAGATCAGAATGAGAGGAATAAGTCATGAGGGAGTTGGGACAGATCCAAGCTCAAGAACTGTGCCTGTCTTCTTGGATCAGCCAAGGCCCTTTTGACAGCCTCAAAAGCCAACTCTGTGATTGGAGCCAAGGAAAAGTGCCCATTCAAGAATCACAATCCTTCCTTGATCCATCTAAGATCAGCTCTGAGGATGACCTTAGAACTGATCTATCGAGTACTGAAGCCCTGAGTGGAAGAGATGGCTCACAGAATCTCAAAGTTAATTCCACCACTAGGTATCTGACAGTGACACTTCAGCTTTAAGTCTCATCTTGATCTTAGAGAAATTCAGTGTACCAGGAGGGCTTGGACTCGAGGGAACTGGATCCAATGGTGTGACCGGTACTGGAGAAAAAGGTGGAGAGGTAAATGGGCCCATACCCAAGGGTCCCCTTGGGGGGTACCAGAACAACTCCCACTTGAATCTGCATCCTTAATAATTTTCCTCATCATCTGGAGATGCTCATCTCAGTAAGGCTGACCTTGATGAATATAACACCGATGGAGGCTTGGAAAATGTTTTCTCCTGTAATATAGGCAAATGGAGCAGAGGGCTTACCACCTCTGGCAAAAATATAGCTTGGGCAGAAGGAGATCAGATCCAATTAGTTAGCGGATTTGACTTTCTTGGTATTTTAGGTGTCAGACCCAAAGGATCAGTTGGGTCTGGAGACCTTTTCCTTGATTTCTCAAATTTCTTCTCTTCCAATTTTCTTTCTTTGGATCTTTTCTGTGAGAACTTTTCCATTTCTCTGTTTCTCCTTAGATTTCTCTCTTTCTTTTTTGTCTGTTTTGCTATTTGGGGAAGAAGCTGGCTTGTCAGCAGAGGACATAGTTGCTGAGGAAGATGAAAATGCTTTCTGCAGAGGGAGCAAGCTTTTAGAGATCAGTTTCTCTTTTCTGCCCTGTACAGCTCAGATTCCAAAGGCAGCACAAATACTGCAATCTGCTTGAAGGTGGGCTGTACCTAAACAATAAATACAGCAAGCATGCAGGTCTTGAAAATAAATATTTTTTCTGCAAGGCGAGCACTTTTTAAAAACTTGAGACTTCTCTGACATTAGTGTAATAATAACCAAATATTATACACATCCAGCAAGATAACAAACCTAAGTATGCTAAAGATTAATAGGAAAAAACACATTATACTGTGAACTATAAATCACACCTAATAGCTAACCTTATTAATAATTAAGCAGTAGCAAACTCTAATACAGACACACAAGAAAAACACTATAAATTACCTAATTACTATTTAAATCTACGATTAATAATATAGTAACTTTCTAAAAGTCACACTACAGAAAACACTATCCCTAAACTTAATTAATATCTAAACCTATGATTAAACAGCATACAATTATCCAATGGGAAGGGAAGAGTCAAATATTTGACGTCAAAGGGCAAAAAAAGGATATTTTCACTAAGTGTGAAAGACAGAGCTCTCAGGTATACAGCTAGAAGATTCAGGCAGCAAATGACATCTGAGATAATTAAGTGTGGAAGAGGAAATTATGGCTAGGGGAGGAGTCAGTGCCTTGGATTCACCGCTCTATAAGAAGGTGCTAAGGTTGGATCTGATTGGATCCAACAACTTGAATGTTGAATCAGACAAAAATTAGACAATGGATCCACTGTAGCCCAAGCCAGAAAAGTATCACCACAGTGGTCTTGGCAGATTCCTTCTGAATCTTCAGAAGTACCCTGGATATCCATGGAAACAGAGAGAGCATGCAGGAACACCATTGTCCAAGGAAAAGAAAAGGCATGTGTCTTCCAAACATTCTTGTATGGATTCCTGGAGCAGAACCTTGACAGCTAATTCTTCAGACAGAAATCAGATAGGTGTACTTGAGGAACTCTCCACAGATGGATCAAATCTTGGAAGACCCCCTGATCTAGTTTCCATTTGTGAGGGTCTGCCCTTGTCCTGCTCAGCTTGTCAGCCATGCAATTTTGCTCTGACAGAAGGTAGAATTCCTGTAGAGAGAGAGAGAGACTGTGCTATGAAGCTATAGCCCAAGCTAAGATAGCTAGTTTCCAAAGGGGTTACAACCTAGTTCTCACTTTATTTCTTGATGCACCACATGGCTATTGTATTGTCTGTAACAACCTGTAGAGGTCCCAATGACCAAAGATAATTCAGAAAGTTGAAAGCCTTGATCAGGGCAAACATTTCTTTAATATCTATGTGCCTGTATCTATCCTTGGTGTCTCACACACCTTTCACTTTTATCCCAACTGAAACTGCTTCCCAAGCAAAGTATAAGGCATATGTTTTGACTGACTGTTTTGGAGCTGGGACGGAGAAGGGGAGACCTGGATTTAGAGATATTTGCTGTTTCTACCAAGTGATTTGTCTTCTGAAAACCCCAGCATTAGGATTTGAAAAGACAAAGGATGTTGACTCTGAGACAAAAGATACTTCAGATACAGTTGTATCTTTTTCATGTGGAGTCTTGCTAGGGCTATCATGAGACTCACAGATGCCATGAGACCCAAACACCTGAGGTATTCCCTAACAGCGACTGAAGTCTGAGTGGAAACCCTTTGGACTAGATCTAAATGTAGATCTAATTTTTTCCCTGAGGAAGAAAAACTCTTTGAAGTGAGGTGTCTAGCTGAGACCCCAGGAGCACAATCATGTGTGAAGTTCTCAAGACAAGCTTTTGAATGTTCTCTTGTAATCCCATCTTGTGTAAGAGATCTCTTATCCAAGAATGAGACTCATGAAACTTTTAAAATGACTGCAAAGATAATCAAGTCATCTAAATATAGAAAAAATGTGGATACCCTGCAGCCTGAAATGAACTATGACTGCAGCTAGCCATTTTGTGAACACTCTTGGTGCAATGGATAATCTAAAGGGTAAGGCAGAAAACTGATTGTGTGATCCAGACATGCAAAACCTTAAGAAATGTCTGAAGTTTGGATGAAAAGGGATGTTAAGATAAGCATCTTTTAAATCTATTGTTACCAGGCAAGTTAAATGAGGAAGGAGTAACAGGTTGTGAAGTGACAGCATTTTGAACTTGGGCACTATCACAAACAGGTTTAGGAAAAAAATATCTAGAACAGGACTTCAAGCATCTTCTTTGGCACTAAAAACATTCTTGAATAAAAAACAAGTGAAGACACAGACTTTCTTGAAGGGAAAGGGGAATGCCAGGGTGTGGTGGCACTGGGGGACAAAGTCCTTAAATAGTCATTATGACTTGGACTGTCCCTGGTTTTGAGAGGTTCCTAAATTTGTTTAGGACACCACCCTGCCATTTCTTCTTAAACGTCTGTTTACCAACATTTGGTTGAGACTGTATATTTTGTTTTTTGTCAAAACTGGATGAGGATTTAGAGAATACCTTTGAAAATTTGGAAAAAGAGCTGAAAAATCTTAGTAATCCCATGTATTAACTTGCCCCTTTCATCACACATTTTGATAACCTTTGCAGCAGAGGAACCAAAAACTAAATCTTTAATGAAAGGAGTATTTAAAATCTCATTTTTCATATCATCTGGGAGACTCTGAGAATGCAGCTAGAAGAACTTCCCCAAAACAGTACCAGTGGCCATAGCCCTGGACGAAATATGAACTGAATCATACACATGCTATACACAATGAGTTGTGACTTGTGCAATGGAAGAAACTAAATTATTTAAAGCAGATTTTTCCTCACAAGAAGAAACTGAAGACAAAATATTTGTCATACTTTCTCAACTAGTCAGAATAAACTTAAACATATGAGAGTGACAATTCAAAAATCTGAAAATCAAAGCTGAAGAAGAATACACTTTTTCCCATACTTAATAATCTTCCCATCCTTGTCAGAAAGCAGGCTTCTAAAAATCATTAAATATGACCTTCCAGAAATGTCTTCCTACTCCTAAATGTTTCTTGCTTGTAGTACTCCAAATGAAGTTATCAGGTTACCTTTGATTACATATCCCCCTCCTTTCCGAAGAATAAGATGCAGGTTGTCCCTTTTCAAAAAAGCTTTATTCAAAGATGGATAAGTAAAGTAGCTGTGATGTCTCGCCACTAGCCCAGTTATCCAGGAGCCTCAATCCTCACCACTGGCAACAGTGGGGGAAGTACACACTGGGAGGATGACAAGTACACGCACAGTAAAGTGCAATTTTCCTTAAGAGCACACAGACCACAGTCAGTGTGGGGCTGGTTTCTCTCTCTTTCTCCAGATCCCCAATAAGACACCTCAATGGCATAGCTATAGAGTTGAGATCTCAGCTGGGTGGCCAAGCCAAGACCACCAGCACCCCAACCAGTGCTTTGTGTCCCTGCCCAAGTAGCTGACACACACACACACTCTTTGAGATTTGATTTACACACACACACACACACACACACACACACACACACACACACACTCCTGGGAAAGGCTGACACAGGTATACTAGCTATGCTCATGCTCCCTTTTGCCCAGACTATAAGGTAGTTATCACTGCCACTAGCCAACTCTTATCAGCTACTTTAAGGCCCTTAAAAAGGGTGTCCATTCCTACTGTCTAATGTTACTATTAATCCAAATGGTAGTTTGACCAAGAGCAAGGTTTGCACAGTGTTACCAAATAGATATCCAAGTACTCTAAGAGGTTAAATACATCTCACAAATATCAACCACAATGACAGGTTTAAATATATTTGATAATAAATAATAAAAGAACAAGAAAATACTCAGTAAATAATCACAGTAACTTCAGAGTTCGAAATCACAGGAAATATTTAAAACAACATTACAAGGCAGTCTCACATAAATACAGAAAACATGTAAACTAATCTTTACTATATTCCTAACTATATCTAAAAGAATTACTAGACCCTAGAAACTTAATATTACAGTACGGCAAATGTGAATGGATCTTCTAGCTGAGGCTGTCAGGCCAAAGTCAAAATACAAAATACACCATCTGTTTCTCAGAGACTTCCTGAATTAATATCAAATATTACTGCTGGGGTAGCTGGCAGTATGACATCAATTCCTGTCATCTGATTATCAGTTCCCAGGCTCACAACCATTGATTTTAGCATCTACCTGTGAAAATACATAAACAAGGACTTCTCTAAGATCTAAGGCAAATGGTGGAAGTCGTAAAATAATTTACATTCATCAACATTTAAAGACAATACAAAAATCTTCTTGTTCTAGACTTTATGTCTGCTACTGCACTGAACTGAAAGATAACATCTCTTTTGTTTATGGCCCAGCCATAAAGTAACTCAACCTCAACTATTCTGCTGAAGTTTTGCAAGCTAATTCCCTGTTAAATACATCTAAACAGTTACAACAGTGTATAAAAATATCTCTTCAGCACACATCTATAAAATATGACATACATAATTCCATCTTGTGTAAGATCTCTCTTACCCAAGAACAAGATTCCTGAAACTTTAAAATTACTCTGCAAAGATATGCAAGTCATCTTGTTGTGTCTTTCGGCTTTTCCCAGTTAGGGGTCGCCACAGCAGAACTCCGGTCCGCTAATGATTGGTAGTTGATTTTTACGTGCTGAGTTACCAGCACTGACGCACAACCTTCAACGAAGGTATGCCCATTCACGCATGTCTCCACGCAGAAGACGCTCTAGCTGAGAATCGAACCAGACAGCGTCTTACTAAATATGGAAAAAAAATGTGGATACCCTGTAGCCTGAAATGAACTATGACTGCAGCTAGCTACTTTGTGAACACTCTTGGTGCAATGGATAATCCAAAGGGTAAAGCAGAGAACTGATAGTGTTATCCAAACACACAGGACCTTAAGAAACATCTGAAGTTTGGATGAATAGGGATGTTAAGATAAGCATCTTTTAAATCTAGAGTTACCAGGTAAGTTAAATGAAGAAGGAGTAACAGGTGTGAAGTGACAGCATTTTGAACTTGGGCACTATCACAAACAGGTTTAGGAAAAAAATATCTAGAACAGGACTTCAAGCATCCTCTTTGGCACTAAAAACATTCTTGAATAAAAAACATTTCCAACCTGGGAAGAAGGAATTGGTTCTAGCACTCTCTGGGAAAGCATGTGTTGAAGGATGGGAAGTAAAAGTGAAGACACAGACTTTCTTGAAGGGAAAGGGGAATGCCAGGGTGGGTGTGGTGGTATTGGGGGACAAGGTCCTTAAATAGTCAATATGACTTGTTGGACTGTCTTTGGTTTTGAGAGGTTCCTGAATTTGTTTAGGACACCCCCTCTCCCCACCATTTCTTCTTAAACATCTGTGTACCAGCATTTTGTTCAGTCTGTATATTTTGTTTTTTTTGCCTAAATTGCATGAGGGTTTAGAGAATACCTTTGAAAATGTGGAAAAGATGGCTGAAAAATCTTAGCGATCCCGTGTATCAACTTACCCCTTTCATCACACATTTTGTTAACCTCTGCAGCATAGGAATCAAAAACCAAATCTTTAACAAAAGGAGTATTTAAAATCTCAGTTTTCACATCATCTGGGAGATTCTGAGAATGCAGCCAGAATAAACCTCCCCAAAGTACCAGTGGCCATAGCCCTGGAGGTACTATCAACTGAATCATACACATGCTGTAAACAATGAATTATGACTTTTACAATGGAAGAAACTAAATTATTTTAAGCAGATTTTTCCTCACAAGAACAAACTGAAGACAAAATATTTGTCGTACTTTCTCAGTCAGAATAAACATATGAGCCTGACAATTCAAAATTCTGAAAATCAAAGCTGAAGAAGCATAAACTTTTTCCCATACTTAATAGTCTTCCCATCCTTGTCAGAAAGCAGGCTTCTAAGAATCATTAAATATGACCTGCCAAAAATGTCTTCCTACTCCTAAAGGTTTCTTCCTGTAGTACTCCAAATTAAATTATCAGGTTACCTTTGATTACATCATCCTCTCCTTTCCGAAGAATAAGATGAACATCGTTCCTTTTCAAAAAAAGCTTTATTCAAAGATGGATAAGCAAAGTAGCCATAAAAATGTCTTGTGATTTTCATGGCTACTGATTTTTGAGTAACAGAGTACCTGCCATAAAGTTGGCTACACTACTAGGATGGCTGTCTTAAGTTCCTCAACACTGGCATGGTGGCTGTGATAGGTTCTGCCACACTATCACAGTAGCATACACATGTTCTACTACACTGGCATGAAGGCTGCCACAGGTACTGCCACAATGATATGGCAACTGCCAGAAATTCTGCCTCTGTAATGGTGAAAACTTTTATATGGAAGCAGATGAAATACACAGAGAATCTGGCCACAAGCAGGGGAGACAGACTACACAGCACCCATACATCTGTATGTGAGCAAGTATCAAGGTTTATGTTGGAATGATGGTAGTATATGCATGGGAGAGACAGCAGGGGATTGAAAGGGATGCATATGACAGCAGACAAGGATGTCAGAGGTAAATAATTAACTTTGTTTTGTATATATGTGTTAGTGTACAGAAGGCAACCAAATTAAACTTTAAAAAGTACTACATTGACTGTCTAGACATATTTGTAAGCTGTAAGGCAAAATTTCTTCAAGAGTAAAATAAGGACCCTTAAGACAAATAACTTATTGGTAGATTCTAATTCTGACAGGTTACCACGGCAGCAATGCAAGAAGCACAGTCTTTTTTGATGTCCTAACACTGTTAACCATGTGCTAAGTATCTATGTTATGTGACATAGACACAAGTGTTTATTTTCTTGATTGACGCAGCAGTTTTCCTCAGTATAAGTAACTTTACAGTCATAGTATCCTCTAGGTCAAAAAGGTAAAGGGAATCAATCTAGAAGACATCAGTAACCTGCAAAACTACGTGGAACATAGATTTCTAGTCTGTCCCACTGTATGACATCATACTAGGAGTGGAGTACTCTGCTTACTTGCCGATATTATGTCAGCATCACAAAGTCAGTTGAGTACATGCTATGCATGTAATAGGTAATGAGATTGTGTAATACTATATTTAAATTACTCTTGTTACTATTATGCTACGCATGTAATAGGTAATGAGATTGTGTAATACTATATTTAAATTACTCTTGTTACTATTATGCTATGCATGTAATAGGTAATGAGATTGTGTAATACTATATTTAAATTACTCTTGTTACTATTATGCTACGCATGTAATAGGTAATGAGATTGTGTAATACTATATTTAAATTACTCTTGTTACTATTATGCTACGCATGTAATAGGTAATGAGATTGTGTAATACTATATTTAAATTACTCTTGTTACTATTATGCTACACATGTAATAGGTAATGAGATTGTGTAATACTATATTTAAATTACTCTTGTTACTATTATGCTACGCATGTAATAGGTAATGAGATTGTGTAATACTATATTTAAATTACTCTTGTTACTATTATGCTATGCATGTAATAGGTAATGAGATTGTGTAATACTATATTTAAATTACTCTTGTTACTATTATGCTACGCATGTAATAGGTAATGAGATTGTGTAATACTATATTTAAATTACTCTTGTTACTATTATGCTCATGTAATAGGTAATGAGATTGTGTAATACTATATTTAAATTACTCTTGTTACTATTATGCTACACATGTAATAGGTAATGAGATTGTGTAATACTATATTTAAATTACTCTTGTTACTATTATGCTACGCATGTAATAGGTAATGAGATTGTGTAATACTATATTTAAATTACTCTTGTTACTATTATGCTATGCATGTAATAGGTAATGAGATTGTGTAATACTATATTTAAATTACTCTTGTTACTATTATGCTACGCATGTAATAGGTAATGAGATTGTGTAATACTATATTTAAATTACTCTTGTTACTATTATGCTACGCATGTAATAGGTAATGAGATTGTGTAATACTATATTTAAATTACTCTTGTTACTATTACTTGCTTAAAGTGATAACCGCTGAGGTCATTGCATAACCATGGAACATAACAGAAGCTGGACATCCCAACCATGCCAACTGGATGCTGAGCATAAGAATGAATGAAAAACAGTTTAAAGCCTTGTTATGCAATAATTTTTTATGTCTGCCAGAACAACTGATGCATTTTTAGGGGCTATGCTAGTGAAGTGCACATCAAATCCTATAGTACGTGCTCATTCCAATTGTTCACAGACTTTACAGCAGACAATGAATGAATGGACACCACTGCAAATGCACACAATCCTTGCTCCCCCCTGCCTGCGGCACAAATTCATCTCTAAGTGGGAAATGGCACTGCAGGCTTTTAGACAGTACATCACCTACTATCTGTGCAAAGGCAGTGCTTACATACAGATAGACCAACTGTATCTGCCATTTTGGACAATTGTCTTCAATAGGCTATACCATTTCATGTTAAATTTCTATCTAATGCCAATAAAAATTTCTAGGCTCTCCCCATATGGCAAACTTGATTTTCATTTTGCTCCTGGATGTCTTAATGTCCTATGTGGCTTTGGCAATACATGGGCACTTCCTTTGGGATCATGCATGCTGTAGGAATCCAGCTAAATATATAACAGGGGTTGTTAATCATAATGTTGATAACTGTAAAACAGAAACAGTAATAGAAACAAAGCATGATAGTCTCTCTCCATGCTTACAGCTTTCATAATGAAGGCAATACATACATAAATACAAATAAGTTGAGAAAGAGTGCTGTCTACCATATCCTTATTTATTTGTTCATCCTTTGTTGACCTGGTCAATCCCACTAGCCTCTAAGGTAGTATTTATATTACTAGGAGAAATTTGGCAGAGTATCGGGGAACTTTCCCTAATCTTTTCCATAGGTGCTATAGGACCTTTTACATCCACATGAGCTACCACCAACTCAAGTAGATGAGGCCTAGGTTTAACATTCTATTTCAAGTATGACACACTCAGGAATGCATCCCCCCCAGCCTTCCACATCAAAGACAGGTGTGCTACGTGTTGTAACACTGACACTGCTTGTTATATCTATCCTTAAATATATACTCCACAGTCATTTACAAATGTAATTTATTTTATTACATCTATTGTCTTGAAATGAACATCGCACCTTAAGAAGTTCACATTACACATCACAGCAAACAAATTTGCATTCCATTAATTGTATCTGAATAAAGGTGGCTGGTTCCAACCCTTACGTAGTTTAAGTTAAGAGGTACCAGCTCATCATTTTGCATGGTATAACAGGAAAACACAGTTTGTTAATATGTGTCTCTGGGGATATCCATTCTCAGTCAAGTAATGGAATTAGTGAAGTGATTCTTTTCTCAAAAGAATAAAGATGTGCCTACATTCCTAAGCAATGTGATTCCTCAACAATCCAGACAAAAGTGTTCATTTCCTTAGTTCATTAAAATCCTAAGACCATTTAATAAAAGCAGTTTATGCCAGGATATGTTCTTTTGTTCATGTCATTGTTTTAGGATGCATGACTTATGACCCAGCCACAGAAAGATAGGCTGTGTGCAACTCAGTAATGAAAAACTGGGCATAACAGAAGAGCCTGATACTGACAAAAGTGTCAGAGAGGGTCTGCTTTACAAGATCGAGTTAACACATGATCAAAACTGAAAGGACTGAGACCAGCCTGCTGAAAATGCAGATGAATGAAACATCACAAAAACAAAACCCAAAATATTGCATGTAACAGGATAAGTTAACTACTCTATTGATGCTCTAAATTCAGTGTAATATGGCAGTGGCTCTAACTACATACCTGCTGGAAACAAAGGCAGGCATTACGCATCATGCACCTGGTACCCTTGGTTTTGTGTATAACATGCAATGGTATATCACGACATAATGCAGTATGGTTACAGTGGGGTGTTATAGTTTACACTTTACATGTAAAAGCACTGTTATACTGCATACTATTTAGCATATTCACCGTAGTTGAGTTTGTTTGTCAGGTTTTTATTGAACACAGGGTGTCAGGTGTAGTTGCATACCTTCACCATCATTGTTTTCGAAATTCTGGGTTTCATTATTGTGACATTTAGTTTATGTGCATTTTCGACATGCTGGTCTCAATTTTTTTAAGTTTCAATCATGTGTTAACTCGATCTTGTAAAGGAAACCAGTCAAAGAACCAGGCCACCTACTCCAACAACAAATGATAAATAAATGTAACATAGTCATCTTTTCAAAAACAATTCAAATGATTGGTTTTAATTAATATGTACTATTTACCATTTGGTAATCAATCCTCAAAAAGAGAAACACCAATTGTTTTGTAAATCTGAATGCCCACTTGCTGCAAAAATACGTTTATATATTGCCTGTACAGCACCTGGCTGGGATGGACACATGATGTCTACTACACAAACAGATCAATCCATGCTGAGGAACTAAAAAGCAATCTTCCCAAACCTAAAAGACCTCCTAAGCCTACAAATGGTAATATCTATCCTCAGCAATCAATAAGGCACTCACCAAAAGCAACACCAAACACCACACACAAACCTACATTCAGTGGAGCCCCAAAAGCAAAGCCCATAATGCATTACTCAGGACTCTTGTCACAGGGGACTCCATTATATGACATATAGATGTCCCACTCACCAGACTGAACCAGAAGAAGATAATGGTTGGTTGATTATCTGGTGCCAGGATCCACCAAGTTACACAAGCAAGTCACTGCATCACAGGTACCAGTATGATTTCTCATAGTCCATGTTGGTGATATTAACCTGGATATTTTTCCCTGGATGTATGAAGGGAGACATTGTTGATCTGTCTGAATATGTGTCTCAGGTAGGTATGTGCCTTAAATTGAGCAGCATTCTATCTTCACCAAGAATGATGCCACAGTACGAATAAAAGATGACTGACTTCAATAATCGCCCTACTTTCTGGTGTCTTCCCAAGGGGATTCAATATTTGTCAGACTGGAAGGACATGGTTAACAGACCATGTTGCTTTGCAAAGGATGGTCTGTACCTGTCCTCCCTAGGCCTCTGAATATTGGCTAAAACTTTATCCACCTCCTTAGAACCTATTTTAGGCAATGCCCAATTGACAAACATACCAGCATAGCAAATAAAAAGCCAAAAAAGACCTAAAGTGTTACTGCTCGAGCCTAAACAAGAAACTCCACACCTTACAAGCTCTCCTTACTCTGGAACATAACATCTATGCCATTACTAACACATGGTTTAAATCCAGAGAAAGTACTCCATCAGTGTAAGGCTTCTGGCCTTCCACACATTTAGTCCATCAGCTGCACAGACAGGGAGAAAAGATGGAAGCGTCTCAATCTATGTTAGCAGTGAGCATAACTCTGCTTTGGTTAAACAGGATGATGCCTTGTAATGTATCCATTTACAAATCACCATAAACATAATCACATACCACATCCCAGCAAGTTATAGGTCACCCTCTATACCTGCCTCTATTCAGTAGGATGGTGATGCTCATGTGCTCTCACTACTAGAAACTTTTGAAAACCGGACCCAAGTATGTAAATAAAGACATCTTAGCACAACACATAAAATATGATTTTTTTCATTATATTATTATGTTAATCGATAAGACATTAGTGAGATGTGTGCACAAAAGAGTATTACTACCTGATCAGTAGTTTATCTGAAGTTTGTTTCAGTTGTAAACTGAAGCGAAGCTCTGCAGTGATACACATTAAAAGTATAAAGCTCCTTGTTCATCTGACACATACTGAGTGTATTTGGCTACTGCTAGAAGGCTTCCGCAATCAGTCTTCCCTCCAAAACCTCAACTATATCTCACAAGTCATCAAGTATGAGAATGTTTAAGTCTGGACTGTAACAAGATGTACGGAAGTAATGACAATGACTGGCAGTGTATCATACTGGAACTGTAATCCATCCATGGTATGTCACAGTGACTTGCAATCAAGGGCTTCAGTCATTTGAGGATGGCCATTAACCTAAATCACATCCTACCTGTAGGAGTTTTAAATTCTTAAGACAAGGTCTGTTTTGCCTACTACTTTCACAGAGTTACAGCAGCTGGGTATTTTAACTCTGCATACTCTAATATGCCTGAAACTGGTAGAAGAAGGTTTTGGAACATGCTGGTAAAGGAAAAAGAAGGTTTTGGAACATGCTGGAAAAGGAAAAAGAAGGTTTTGGAACATGCTGGAAAAGGAAAAAGAAGTTTTGGAACATGCTGGAAAAGGAAAAAGAGAAAAATATGTCAAAGAACAAGGAAAAGAGGGTGCAGATCAGGTATTGCTGTTAAGCTAAAAGCAAACCCTTAAAGGCCTGCACTACCAACAATACTGCTGGTTAATCTGAGATCACCGGATATCAAGCTGGATTACTTTAGACTATAACTCTGCAATAAGAACAAGGTGAGAAATACCTGTTTATTTTTGTTTACTGAGAGGTGGCTGCATGGCAAAATAAATGACAGTGCAGTAAACTTACAGAATCTCACACTGTTTTGTGCAAACAGAAACCAAACACTGTGTGAAAAGGCCAGAGGAGGAGGAGGAGTCTGCATCTATGTCAACAAAAGATGGTGCAGTAACTGTGAAATCTTTCCATCACACTGCTGAGAGAACTTAGAGTTTCTGTCCATCAAAAGTAGACAATTTTACTTGCCCAGGGAGCTGAATGGGGTCATTGTAACAGTGGTGCATATCCCACTCAGTGCTAATAACACCAAGGCTCTAAATAAACTATGCAATCATATCAGTGAGCTGCAGAGCAAAGCTCCTGATTTTGTACATGTGGTAGCAGGCGATTTTAATAAGGCAGATCTGAAAGTACTACCATCAGTATGTGGACGTTCCCACTAGGGTGATAATATCCTGGACAAGGTGTATACAAACTTAAAGAAAGCCTTCAAGGCAGTGCAACTTCCACAAATGGGAAACTCTGATCATTATAACATCTTGCTATCACCAGCCTACAAACCGGCACTGATTAGAGAGAAACCCACAAAGAAACAAATCAGGGTCTAGCCAAAGGGTGCCATGTAGGCCCTCCAAGACTACTTTGAAAGAACAAAATGGGATATGTTCATGGAGGCAGCCACAGTGAATCAGCATCTGAATATAGATGAATACACAGAGGTTGTGATGTCATACCATTCAAACTACGTTGATGAAGTAACAAGCACCAAGAGCATCACTATCAGAGCTAACCAGAAGCCATGGCTCACCCTCGAGGTATATGAGCTTCTGAAGGTGAGAAATGCAGCCTACAGGGCTAAGGACACCGCAGCTCTAAGGGAAAGTAAGAGGCAATCTGAGGAGAGATATAAAGGAGGAAAAGAGGGAGTATGGCAGAAGGGTGCAAAGCCACACTGATGACATGAGGGATGCAAGGAGATTATGGCAAGGCATACAGGAGATCACTGGCTACAAAACCAGGTCAGCACAGTCTGAGGACAACATTGAGTTCCTGGACTGTTTGACTACTTTCTTTTGAAGATTTGAGGAGAAAAACAACAGGTTGGTGCTAAAACTACCCACTGATGAAAAGGATGCTGTGGTCACACTCAGTACAGAGGAGGTGAGTAGACAGCTAAGGAAGGTGAACCCCAGGAAGGCTGCTGGCCCAGACAACATACTGGTCAAGGTGTTAAAAGGCTCTGCTGATCAAGTGTGCACAGTATTCACGAAGATATTTAACACCTCTCTCGCCAGCCTAAGAAGACCACCCCTCCAGCCTTAACGGCTACAGACCAGTCACATCCATTGCTATGAAAAGTTTTGAGCGGCTGATCAAAAAGCATTTGTCATAGGGCCTACCTCCTGATTTTGACCCTCTACAGTTTGCTTACAAAGCCAACAGATCCACGGCTGATGTCATATCATTAGCACTATACAGCTCTCTTGAACATCTAGAGGGTAATGACAACTATGTGAGGATGCTGTTCAGAGATTTCAGCTCAACATTTAATATGGTGGTACCAATGCAGTCGATAGAAAAACTGGCATATATAGGAGCCAGTAAACATCTCTGTAACTGGATCTTGGACTTGCTGATTGAGAGGACATAGAGAATGAGTTTGGGCAAAGATACATCAAAGTGAATCAAGATTAATACTGGGGTTTCACAGGTATGTGTTCTCAGTCCACTGTTATTCACCATCTTGACCCATGACTGCTATGCAAAGCACAAATCCAACCACGTCATCAGGTTTGCTGATGATACCACAGTCGTGGGGCTCATCACAAGGGAGGATGAAGCGAGGAGGTGGTATCTCTGATCTGTTGGTGTGAGGGGAACAACCTTGACCTGAATGTAAGCAAGACCAAAGAGATAATCATTGACTTCAGGGAAAAATAAAACAAACCATCCAGTGCTCATGATCAATGATGAAAGTGTAGAGAGGGTTAAGTGCTCATGATCAATGATGAGAGTGTAGAGAGGGTTAAGTGCTCATTATCAGTGATGAGAGTGTAGAGAGGGTTAAGTGCTCATTATCAGTGATGAGAGTGTAGAGAGGGTTAAGTGCTCATGATCAATGATGAGAGTGTAGAGAGGGTTAAGTGCTCATTATCAGTGATGAGAGTGTAGAGAGGGTTAAGTGCTCATGATCAATGATGAGAGTGTAGAGAGGGTTAAGTGCTCATTATCAGTGATGAGAGTGTAGAGAGGGTTAAGTGCTCATGATCAATGATGAGAGTGTAGAGAGGGTTAAGTGCTCATGATCAATGATGAGAGTGTAGAGAGGGTTAAGTGCTCATTATCAGTGATGAGAGTGTAGAGAGGGTTAAGTGCTCATGATCGATGATGAGAGTGTAGAGAGGGTTAAGTGCTCATTATCAGTGATGAGAGTGTAGAGAGGGTTAAGTACTCATTATCAGTGATGAGAGTGTAGAGAGGGTTAAGTGCTCATGATCGATGATGAGAGTGTAGAGAGGGTTAAGTGCTCATTATCAGTGATGAGAGTGTAGAGAGGGTTAAGTGCTCATGATCGATGATGAGAGTGTAAAGAGGGTTAAGTGCTCATGATCAATGATGAGAGTGTAGAGAGGGTTAAGTGTATGAAATTCTTAGGTGTACACATTTTATTTTATTTTATTTTACATTTGTTGACCGGGCTAGTCCAGCTGGATATATGTCCATTTTCAGTGGAGGCCCGGGGAGAAAAGCTCCACAAATTAGAACAACATAAAAGGTCAAGACAAAGACAATAACAGTATAATTTGGTACATAAGAAGTTTTAACAATTATAGTACAAGCCTAAGATTATATATTTTATATTTCAGTAGGAAAAAGGAAAAAATGTATCTAAGAATAGATGAATAAGACTAATACATTTGTATTAGAAACGGTGTAGTACAAATCTTTATAACATATTACAAAATTAGATACACCTAGTAATTTATGATAAGAGATACTAAGGTCTCACAAAAACCTAAGAAAGAAAAACACTAGAGATCAATAGATAGAGTATAGAAGAACAGCAAACAAGGATGGATTTCTAGTGTTATTTAACACATAGGTTGTGATACTATATGAAGGTGTTTGATCATTCCACAGTATATACTTATTTACATGAGAAAAAATCCTAAGGAAGGTTAAGCTCACTAAAAATTAGTGAGACAACACAAGATCATGATCATGGAAGGCTAGGAATTGTGGGAGTCTAGTTAATAGTTAGGTACTTAGTCTGGGTTAACACAGGGGCATAGCCAGTGTGATTTGAGGTAGGGTTTAAGCTTACTTTTAAATAAGCTGACAGAGGATATTGAGGTTAGCTGGCTTGGGAAGATGTTCCAGGCTTTACCTACTGTATTGGAGAACAAGGTGTCACCAGCTAAGTTGCTGGATTTTGATATTTGTACAAGTAGGTTATTAGCTGAGTGTAAGGTCTTGAGGTTATTATAGGGGATGACTAGGGATGTAAGTATGGGTGTATTTTGAGGTAAATACAGGATCTTATGGGCTACTATTAATTGATTGAAAAGTATTAAATTTGGCATCTCTAACCATCCTAACTGATTCAGATTGATACAGTGATGAGCTCTATAGGAGGACCCAGCTGCAAATCTGGCAATATTGTTGTAGGAGGATGTAAGTTTACTCAGATTACTTCTACATATTTTGATATAGATAGGGGAGGCATAGAGCAAGGTAGAGATGAGGTGGGTACGAGCAATAGTAAACCTGGCTGGAGGTGTAAGAAAGGGTTTTATTCTATAGAGGGAGCCTAGTTTCTTGTTTACTATTTTTATGGTGTTATTAATGTGAGGTTCAAAGGACAAGTTGTTATCTATTAGTACCCCGAGTAGTTTGGTGGTTGGTTCAGGAGATATTATAGTTCCATCATTTGAAGTAATAGTAAAGTTAAGTGGGGAGGTTCTGTGGGTGGGGGTAAATAGTAGCATTTTGTTTTTGGGGTTAAGGATAAGACGTCTTTGTAGGAGCCAGTTTTCAACTGTACTAAAGGTCATTTGGGTTAGTGACTGAAGTTCTGATTGAGAAGCAGCAGCGCATATGAGTGTGGAGACGTCAGCATATTGGATACAGTCAGCTTGAGGAATTACAGAATGAAGGTCATTTGTAAAGATGGAGAAGAGTAATGGGCCTAATATAGATCCTTGCGGGACCCCTAGAGTGACTGGGATGTGGGACGATAAAGTATTTTCCCATAGTACAGCCTGTTGCCTGTTATGTAGGTATGATTTGAACCACTGTATAGTATGGTTGTCCAATGACAGGTTTTTGAGTGTGTCTATAAGGAGGTGGTGATTCACCATGTCAAATGCTTTGGACAGGTCAATAAAAACAGCTGAGGATAGAGTATCAATATTACGATTACTGTTAATATGGTTAGTGAAGAATAAGAGAGCAGAGGTGGTGCTATGAAATGGTCTAAAGCCATGTTGACAGGGTGCTAATAAATTGTGATCGAGTGGATAGGTTAACAGTTGTATGTGTATACATTTCTCTATTATTTTTGCCAAAGGAGATAGAATAGCTATGGGCCTATAATTGGACAACTCTTTGGAGTTACCGCCCTTATGCAGGGGAATTATGTGAGAGACTTTCCAGATTAGGGGAATAGATCCTTCAGAAATAGTTCTGTTAATGAGGATGGATATGGGGTAGGTTATGACTTTAGCAGCTTTTTACAGGTATTCTGCAGGTAATTTATCAGCAGAGAGAGTAGTGGGTTTAAGTTTCTGTATGAGGTTACAGATAAGTGAAGTAGGCACTGGCTGAAAATGAAATTGATGAGAATTATTGGTAAAGGTTGTGGCAGAGCCTGGGGTGCTAGGGGATAACTGGTTGGCTAGGGATTGTATGGTTTCAGTGAAAAAAGTATTAAATGAGTCAGCTATTTGGATGGGATTTTTGTGATCAGAGCCAGAGGGAGAGGGAGTACTTGAGCATCCAGGGTGTAGGAGGTTATTGATACCTCGCCAGAATTTTTGGGGATTATTTTGGTTGGTTTGTTGTAGTTGGTAGTAGTAGTTTCTTTTACCGGCTAATATGGCTTTTTTTGTTTCATTTCTTAGCTGTCTGAATTGCAGGTGGTCTGAGGAGCTTTTTGTTGAGTGCCATTTGGCCCATTGTTTATTTCTTTGGAGGATTTTTTGTTTGGTCGTTTTGGTGAGCCATGGTACCGCTTTATTTCTAATTCTAACTTTGCGTAATGGGGCGTGGCTGTCTAAAATGGTTAGAAATTTAGAGTTAAAGTATTTCATGGCATTATCTATTGGGAGGTATTTCAGGGGTGACCAGTCACAGGTGACTAGTTCAGTTTGAAAGTGAGCAGGGTTAAAATTTTTGGTAGTGCGAATAGTTCTACAGATGGTAGAGTTTAGGATGGCAGTTTTTGTTCTGATTAAATAGGTAAACAAGTGATCACTTATGTCCTCAGGGAGGTTGCCTGTTTTATAGTTTAGTTGGAGGGTATTAGTGAGTATCCAGTCAAGGATACTAGTTTTGTTGTTAGTTTTATTGGTGCGGGTTGGGGATGTTATAGTTTGGGTAAAACCATATAAGCTGATATGAGTAGAAGGCTGCTCAGATATACAGGAGTTCCAGTTAATGTTAAAATCTCCAAGTATAATGGTTTCTTGGGGGTAGTTACTTGAGAGACAGCTGAAGATAGCCTCTAATGTGTTGACGTTATTGCCTGGGGGAAGATAGACACATGATAGATATATGGCTTTGCTTTTGTTAAGCTGAATCTTAGTTAGAAGAATTTCTGCATTGTTGCAAAGTGGAGGTTTGGAGTCTAACAAGGTAACTTGTAATCCATTCTTATAAAGTATGGCTACGCCGCCTCCTTTTTTAGTGTTACGGTCACGTCTTATGATATTATAGCCAGGGGGTAGAACTGCACTGTCTTGTATTGATGGATTAAGCCATGTTTCAGACAGACAGAGGATGTCAAAGGAATAAACATCAATAAGGGCATGCAGGTGAGCTATTTTGTTATTGATGCTACGAATATCAAGATATATCATCAGAGGCTCTCTCGTAGTCAAGAAACACCCGCCAGCTACTCAAGAAAACACACCAATGCCTCCATTTTTTAAGAAGGCTGAAAACAGCTAAACTCCCACCTCATATCCTCTTCACTTTCTACAGAAATGCTATTGAGATCATAGGTTCATAGGTTGGTGCTAGACTATCAGCCCTAGGGCCTATACAAGCCTAGCCATAACAATTCCCTGGCTATTTCTTCCCACATTATTTACTTTCCTGGACCCCTGTCTAGCAGGGCGACTGACGTGATCCCTGGTGTGAATTTCCTTTCTCCCATCCAATCGTCAAGGTTCCTCTTGAAGAGGTCCAAAGAGGCACTCTGCTTGACATGTATGGGCAGTCTATTCCAGAGTCTGGGGAGTCTCTGGGTCAGTGTGGTTTGGAAGTTGTACAACTACAGACAGGAAGGCACTACGAGAGTGGCGAGGGTTGTAGAGAAGGTAACGGGTACCAGTCCTCCATTGATACAACGATTTTACTCTACAATAAGCATCAGAAGGGCCGCCAAAATAATACAAGATGCTACGCATCCAGTGCATGGACTGCTTAAGCATCTGGCATCGGGTAGAAGATATCGCAGAATCCACTGCAGGACTACCAGATTCAGCAACAGTTTCTGTCCGACAGCGGTCAGACGTCTGAACTCGGGCATAAGTCCCAGAGAAATGGACATTAACTAAGTCAGTTCTTTATTTTTTTCACAAATACCTATTGTCTGTTGTATAATACATAGCACGCCAATCGCAAGTAAGTGAAATATTTATTTATTTTATCCCTATCAAGTGTAATATTAGACAGACAACTTGGCAATGTGCAATCTGTAATGTGTCTTTTATTTAAATGGGGCAGTTATTATAACTTAGGGGAGGGAATACTTATTCTGTATTCAAGTGCTGGAAGGTTTTCTGCTCTTTTATATACTGGGAGTAGGATTGTATACGTTAGTTATGCTCGCTCTTTACTTGCATGTGTTGTTTTACTTTCTGTTTGTAAACTCAAAAAGGAGCTGATGCATGACATTTTGTTTAGGCTACATGCGTGTAGTCCTAAATGACAATAAAGTTTACTCTGAATCTTTGAATCTTTTACAGTGTTAAACACTCTTTCAGTTATAATGACTTCAAGTGGGACACTACTATAAGGGAATGATGGCACATCTAAAATCTCCTCTTGTATGCAAGTAACATCCTTTCTGCCCTGTTTTATTCCCATTCCATAATGATACACAGCAGCATGTGGGTTGTAACAGTATCTTCCTTATCCTACTATCTGGAGAATATTGATATCCACCAGTTCTGTATTATGGAGCCACATGTGAATGCTTACTGCAAAAAGAACATGAAATGTAGGGCATAGTTGTATAGTACTGAAAAAATATGGCATATCTAGTTCTTTGATTAAAAAGAAAGCCCACATTGTTTGTTGATCTATTTCTGCGCTGATCCATTGGCATGCATGATGACACTGCTATACTAAAGGGTAACAAAAGTCAGTACCTCCTAGTCTGTATGTCAGTCTGTAGTTACTCACAAAGCAATTACTTTTTGATTTTGGGCACATATCACTGTGAGCAGAGTGAGACATTATACATAGATGAACTCATTTTTTGTACAAATGTTCCCAGAAGAAAGCAGACCATAAAAAAATCATGTTCTGTAGCAAATAGCAATGTTTCAGGAACTACATATGCAACAAAAGACTAGGCTGCACAACAAGTAATACAAAACAGGGAGAGTCTGCCAAAGCTGCCACACCCTAAGTTATACACAGAGTGCATTGTAGGCACATGGGACTCATTCCCAAATTTCTCTTCGCTCTCACACAGTGTACTGTGGAAACATTCACAGTTGTAATTAGGCGTATCAGCATACCCTACCATAAAGATAAGCCAGGGAGTGATTTTTAAATGCATGTTTCTAATTTCTATAATAGAAATACTTCCTTATGAAAACACAGCTCTGGAAACTCATTCTTCAGAAACCTGTCATCTATAAATAAAACTGTCATTGTTACTGATTTATACATGCTACCTCTACTGATTTTTTCCTCAGCAACTGGAAGGGTAATTCTAGAAAAACAGCAATCTCAGTAACAAATGAGACATGTTAACTGGCTTTGAAGTAAACATATTTTTGAAATTATCGCCCATGCCTTGAGTTTAGGGGCACTGCCAGGATTTTTCAAATTCTACACCAACTTTTAAACTGCTAACCCCCCCCCCCCCCGCCCTTAAGTGGTGCATATAACCCTTTCATTTGATTAAAATGTATGACTATGACAAGTCACTGAGGTGCAGCCAAAAATGTGTAATTTGTCCACTAAGGTCTTAAATGCTTGTACCTTGCATATCTTCTTCTTTCAGCTTTTCCCAGTTAGGGGTCGCCACAGCGGATCACCTGTCCGCTCATGATTGGCAGTGGAGTTTTACAGTGTCGAGTTGCCAGCCTGGTTCCCAACCTTCCCAGAAGGCACACACATGCACAAACTCACACCTAGGGCCAATTTAGAGTGTCCAATCCACCTACAGCATGCCTTTGGGATGTGGGAGGAAACCGGAGCACCCGGAGGAAACCCACGCGACCACAGGGAGGACATGCAGACTCCGCACAGAAGGCACCTCAGCCAAGAATCAAACCAGAGAACCTCTTGCTGTGAGGCGGCAATGCTAACCGCTGCACCACCATGGCTGCCCATACCTTGCATATGTCAATCTGTATTTTTTATTTTATAAACTTTGATATTGTATAGTAAATACCAGCAATTTTCAGTTTGTACATAACTTTACACAAAATATTTTTCTTTCATATTTTCCGCATTAAAGTTTGTTTTCATCACATTCTTTCATGTTTTACTAATGCTGGAGCTTTTCTTTTACGCATTAATAAAGTTGGGGGCTTTTCTCCCTGGACCTCTGCCAAAAAGGTGGATGTTGCCGGTAACCAAAAGTGGTGGATAAATAAATAAATAAAGTTGCTACCTCTACCCCAACAAACCTTTACTTTGTATACCAATGTCATATGCTGCTAACCCCACCCCTTCTGACAAAACTGCTCTTTATTCTATGGTGTATGTGTGTGTGTGTGTATGTGTGTGTGTGTGTGTGTGTGTGTGTGTGTGTGTGTGTGTGTGTGTGTGTGTGTGTGTGTGTGTGTGTGTGTGTGTGTCTGTGTTTGTGTGTGTGTGTCTGTGTTTGTGAGTGTGTGTGTGTGTGTGTGTGTGTGTGTGTGTGTGTGTGTGTGTGTGATAGTGTGCATAGATATAAATTTATACACAGACACACACCCAGATACATACTTATGCATATGATTTAGTGCAAGCACTTGCATGTTATTTGCTCATAACATACTTGTTCCCTGCTACTTAAGAGCTGCAACTTCCACTAACTCATTCTCCGGTAAATAATTAGCCCTCCCAAGACCTTATTCTACAAAACTGTACAGCCCTACCAGGACCTTAACTCTGACTCTAAAACATTCTTCTCCTTCCCAAAATTTAAAACTCCATTCCCTCTCCCTAAAATCCTCCTCCAGGTCCCTGACCCTAAGACTCTCTTCCTGCTCTTCATTCCTAAAATCCCATTCCCACTCTCTAACCATAAGACTTACTTCTTGAGCTGCAACCCTAAAACTCCCTTCCTGCTCCCTAAATCCTCCCCACTTCCTAAAATTAAAACCCTTCCTCCTGCTTTCTATACCTAAAACCCCCTTCCTGACTGTTGCCTTAATCTACAATCACACCCCACTAACTCCCTCACCACAGCTTACTCACTTACCTTGCTTGAAATTCAGGAATGTGTTTCGGTAACCTGAGGTAGCTGCTTGTCAGAACTCATATTCGAGTTTAAGCAAGAGGCATGCAGCAGCTTACCCAAGCTACAAGATGCTCAAGTTCCTGTCTTTGAGAAAGTAGTCATCTAGTGCTTGGGACTTGAGTACATGTAGAATACTCATCTATCTATCTATCTATCTGTCTATCTATCTATCTATCTATCTATCTATCTATCTATCTATCTATCTGTCTGTCTGTCTATCTATCTATCTATCTATCTATCTATCTATCTATCTATCTATCTATCTATCTGTCTGTCTATCTATCTATCTATCTATCTATCTATCTATCTATCTATCTATCTATCTGTCTATCTATATATACGTATATCTACTTGTGGTACTCTGGTGTTTTAAGTCAACAGCTTCCTGCCTGTGACTTTTGAGCATGACTGCCCTTTCTTCAGTATTCGGTGATTTCATAGTTTGTATATATAATTTGCAGGGAGAGTGGAAGGTACTGCTTGTGCCAATCCACATGGGAAGGGCAGAGTGGGCCTGACCTCACTGCAAAAATCATTTATTTTCTTTTGCATTCCACTAGGTTATATCTTGGAACATGGTTATTTGGGTGTCAAGCTTTTTTTCCTGATTTTATTTCGTCAACACTTTCCATGTCAATCTATTGATGTTGGATTAACTAACTATACATACATATATATATATATATACACACACACACACACACACACACACACACAGACACACACACACACACACACACACACACACACACACACACACACACACACACACACACACACACACACATATTGCACTAGATACAATAATACATATATTTAACCACCAATTACTCTGGAACAAGCTACCCATCTATGTCAAGCAAAGTTCTTCATTAGCACTCTTCAAGAAAAATCTTGATGAGTGGATGGGAAATAAGAAATACACCCCGGGGATCACTTCTGTAAACCTACCACCCTTGCTGCAGACAACCTACCAGCCAAATTCTTAAAAATAGCAGCTGATTCACTGTCTTACCCTGTTTCCATCCTTATAAATCGATCCATTCATGAATCCCACATCCCACAATTATGGAAAGTATCATACATTCTCCCCCTTCATAAAGGTGGAAACTCTTATGATTTTTCCAACTACCGTCCCATAGCTATCCTACCCCCTTAGCTAAAATTTTGGAAAGATGCATTCACTCTCAAGTGATGCAATTCTTAAATACTAACAATCTCCTCTCTACCACACAACACGGTTTCCGCCAACACCACAGCACCACTTCTGCTCTCCTCTCTTTCACAAACACAATTAACCAGTACAGAAATAACAACAACTATGTCTCAGCAATATTCTTAAACCTATCTAAGGTGTTTGACATGGTATCACACCCCTTACTTCTAGACTCTCTGACCTCCTTATCCTTTGCTCCATCTACCATAGCATGGTTTAAAAGCTACCTAACAGACAGACAACAGTCTGTACAATGGTAAAAAAAACTATCTCCCTTACTCCCAACCACTGTAGGAGTCCCACAAGGTTCAATACGGAGTCCACTACTTTTCACAATATTCACCAATGACCTCCACAGGTCCTCCCAACATGCCACTCTAATACAATATGCAGAAGATTTGACTCTCATCTGCACAGCTCCATCTCTCACTACTCTGCAAAAACTTATCCAGGAATCCTTTACCTCAGTAGAAAGTTGGATCACCCAGATCCACCTTATACTCAATCCAAACAAGACCAAGTTACTCATATTTGCTCCTAATAAAACTAAAAACACCCAATCCCCTTTTACAATCACGTCCAATAATGGCACTAACATCTCCCCTACTGACAACACCAAACTACTATGAGTAACTATTGATAATAAACTGCTATCTGACACCCATATATCACTAACTATCAAAGAAGTCCATAAAAAATGGGTACCTTATATAGACACAAGAAATTCCTATCTGATCAAGCACGCATCGTACTCGCCCAAACTCACTTACTTTCTACACTCATGTATGCTGCACATATCCTTACCAACCCTAGAAAACAGGATCTTGTACAACTAGAGTCCTGCTATAATAAAATTGCAAAATTTGCTAACAACTGTATCTACAGCACCCATCATTGTCAGGCACTAAAATAACTCAAATTGTTAGAACTCCCCCAACTAATTAACTGTCAACAACTGATACTAGCCTACAATACAGTAAGACATCCTGATAAAACCCCATCCCTAAACAAACTCCTAACCCAATATACAACAAATCGCCTCCTCTGCTCCTCAGAAAAATCTCTCCTCTGTATCTCTAAAGCCAATAACTCTGCAGGAAAAGCTCTTTTCTCCCACAACATTGCCAAAAACTGGAACATTCTCCCCACTTCTCTGACCTCAGCTCCCTCAACTGTACAGTTCAAAAATTCTCTCAAGTCACACTTCTTAAACTCTTGGTTATGCCCATGCATCACATAAGACACTGTCCTGTAACTGCATAATAGAATTGTAGATGCAGTCCCCCGATGCTCTACTATGAAACTCAGTAACTCCCATTGCAGCAATGATTAATGCAGTCTCCTAATGTTCTGCTACAAACTCAGTAACTCCCACTGCAGGAATGATTAATGCAGTCTCCTATTGATCTTCAACAAACTCAGGAACTCCCACTATAAAATGTAATTCCCTTTCGGACTAACTCTTAACTCTTGTCTTCCTACTAGTAAAATCATCTTTAACCACTATCTGCTTGTTTTCTATTATACTCACAGAAATCTGTTTATCATAACTGGAAGCTGATATAAAAATATGTGCATTGTAAATGTAAGTGAATGTTGAGCTGTACTGCAAAATAAGGTGTGCATAAATATGTTTATTATTAATCTTAAATAATGTGGAGCATTACCTACAGTATACGTTTATCGCTTCTGTATAAGAATTTGGAGCTTTTCTCCCCGGGCCTCTGCTGTAAATGGACTCACGTCCAGTCGGAATATCCCGGTTAACAAATGTAAAATAAAATAAAATAAAGTATTCTACTTTATATATACATATATATATAGAGAGAGAGATAAATAGATGCAGTCATCCATCCACAACCCCTTTTTCCAATTGTTGCACATGGGGTTGAGTTGTCATTTCAGCAGTGAAAATCATCTAGATTCAAGGTTTACACCACTGGGTGGTCAGCCCTGCCACTGTAGGTTTTTCCACACAGCACACTCACAGCACACTTACACCTATGGTCATTTTAGAGTGTCCAATCCACATACTGCATGTGTTTGGAATGTGGAAGGAAACTGGAGTACCTGGAGGAAGCTCACAAGAACACAGAGGGGACATGCAGAATCCACGCAGAAAGCACCACAGCCGAGAACTGAAATAAGGAACCTCTTGCTGTGAGGCAACAATGCTACCTGCTGTGCCACTGTGTCGCCCTACAGATAGAGCGATATAAATATCTATATCTGCATAGCCGGCTGTAGGCATAGGCCAACTAGGCAGCCGCCTAGGGCACCTCTCTAGCAGGGGCACTTTTTCAGTGTTTATTTGGTATAAATAGACCAGGATGGGGGCACCAGATGGTGTGGTGGGGTAGGTGCCGTGGAGCCCTTTTGACTAGGGCACCAGTTGACCTAAGGCCGCTCCTGTATATCTGTATCTATTTATATAGGTGTGTGCGTGTGTGTGTGTGTGTGTGTGTGTGTGTGTGTGTGTGTGTGTGTGTGTGTGTGTGTGTGTGTGTGTGTGTGTGTGTGTGTGTACACTTATATTTATATTTATACAGGGACGATCCATTAGGTTAAAATAGATGATGTATTGTAAGCAATAGACAACAGCCATGGCAAATTTTATAGTGCAGCAGCGTACTCTCTGTTCCAATCATCAGAATTATTATTTGGATTAAAAATAATGGGACTGGTAAGGTGGTTTCCTTGTATTTGTTTTCCCGATATTATGCAGCAGTGAAAGAATTATCAGAAAAAGTTTTCACAACAAATATAATTGGGCATCACTGGAGGTATAAGGCAGCCACAACCGGGAAGGCTACTCTAGCCGAAGCAGCAGAGCTCTTTCAGCAGTCAGATTTCAAACCAGAATCTGATGTACCTCAACTGTTTCAGTCATTTACAAAAATGACCTAATCTGTTCCAGGTTAAAATTCTATACTATTTTACTGGGACTGAGGCAGATTTAAAAGGAATATCTTTGTTTACAGCAGATAGCCTGAAAAAAAAACAAAGCTCCTGTACAAATGGAAGAGATCCTGTGTGAAGGGCAATTAGAGCCTGAAAACATCCCAGTTTGAAAGCACAGCTCAAGAAAGGCCTATTTCTCTTTGTTTACATATCAAAGGTATGTTTTCTTCTAAACTTAACCATTTATGAGAATAGGTAATGATTATGATGCAATAAACAAAGGTACTGCTCAATTGGCTGCTAGCAATAACTCTGAATTACCAAAATTGGAGCAAATTATGATTTAAATTAGATAACCTTTATTAGAAGTTAAGTTTTTGGCAAAACTATCTAATGTGATAATTTAAATCAAACAATTATTAACTAAGTAAAAGGATGAAATGTGCTGTAATGACTTTTTCTAAATTAGAGGTAGACTTTCTGGAGTTATCAAACAGACATGGTTTTAATTAATGCTGAAATTAATAAACATCATTCTACTCCAGGAGCTTCAAGACAAGGTTCTGAACACTGAACTTTGATCAAGGAAACTAAAGATAAGAAAAGCCTCTTTTGGAAACAGTGAGATCTATTTCCATACTTTAGGAAATGGATGCTGATGTAAAAGCACTCTTTGCTTGAGAGGTCCATAGTGTAGCCCTGCCAAACTTCTGTAATTAAGCAGTGTCGGTTATTTTTTCCTTGACTTATTATAAGCTTCTTCATTCAATTGCTCAAAAATAGAAAAAAAAATGTATTTTTAATCAAGCTCCTTTAAGATTTTTCCAGGATCTTATTTCAGACATTCGTCAGAAAAGGGGGATATTTGCAAATACAAGAAAGTATAGCAGAAAAAAACACCTCCAGATTTCTTTTAATTGCTTTAGTTCAAAGTAACTATAAGGATTTGATTCTTAAATTTATGTCTCCATAAGAATCTCAGAAAGAAATGTTAGCTATTAATGTTTTGCCATAACTCTAATTGCATTGAGCCCCCATGAAGGATATGGACATGACAAAAGTCATTAAATTATTTTATTTTTTTTGAAGAAGAAGGGGAACCTCCAGGTCATGTGACTTTAATGTTGACCTGGCTAGATCCTGTAGCCCCATGAAAGATTGTTGAAAGGATTTGTAACTGATGGTCCTTTAACTGACTTCTGGAATTATAACATTTCATAATTAGAATGCTGTAATTTTTAATCAAAAAAATCTTCAAGACTGGATTTTCTTTTGCATAATACAATTTAGTATATATTATGGGAATTTATCTAAGATGCATATCACACCATTCATCTATTATGGTTGATCGAAATCAGCAAAGAAGAGCAATGCAAAATGTATTATTCATAAAGAAGTTTTTTTTCACTTATAAAAATCTACCTAAACACCAGAGACCTCCAAAACGCATAGATACTAAACTAACCATAACTCTCAAAAGACACAATACACATATTGACACAAGCACAAGTGTCTCACCATCAAAGCCCATAAGGCAACACACATCCACTCCAAATATCTTAGTCATAGGAGACTCTATAGTGAGACACAGAGACGTTCCCCTCACCAGGCTGAACAAGGAAAAAGTCACAGTGATCTGTCTTTCTGGTGTCAGGATTTGTCAGATCACACAGGCACTCAAGTCTCTCAACAACAAGTACCATTACGATTCAGTCATAGTACATGTTGGTGTGAACAACTTGAGGCGTACCTCCCTGGACTACATAAGGAGAGACATGATTGAGCTCTCTGATTATGTGTCACAGGCAGATATGTCCCTGGCCTTAAGCAGGGTATTACCCTTGCCTAGGATGTCACCACAATATAAACAGAAACTCTGACTTCAATAATTGGCTTAGTTTCTGGTGTCATTCTAAGGTGATCCAGTTACTGTCAGTCTGGGATGACATGATTGAGAGACCTTGATGCTTTGCCAGAGATGGTCTTCATCTGTCAACCCTGGGATTTTGGCTACTAGCAAAGGCTCTTGCCACCCTCATAGTGCCTTTTTAGAGAATGTCACAAGGACAAAATCCCCAACATAAACATTTCATCAAAAACAACCTCAAGCTTATGCTGCTAAATGCTAGGATTCTTAGCATGAAACTGCACTCACTGGAAGCAGTCCTCACATTTGAAAATGCAGACATCTGTGCGGTCACAGAGACCTGGTTCAAGGCAGTGGAGAGACCCCAGCCATATCAGGATACATCTCCTACTACACATTCAGACCATGAACAGAAGACATGAAAACTAAAGGAGGTGGTATATCAACATTCATTAAAGATAAATACACCCCCAGACTGGTTAAACATTATAATTCCCTGGAGACACTTCAGGTGCAACTAACTGTTGGTAGGATACCTATTCAAGTCATTGCCAGCTACAGGACTCCCCTCCATAAATCAAGACAACCACTCTGTCTACTTAGATCTATTGGAATCCATCAAGATGCATCTAAACACCATGGTTCTGGGTGACTTTTAATTACCCATGCATTGACAGGGTAAATTACTCATGCTCAAACTCACTTGCTCAAAGGTTCCTCAAGTTCATTAACTCCAATGCTCTGGACCAGCTGATGGACATCCCAACTAGGGGCAACAACATCTTGGATCTGGTGCTTACCAATATGGGGGACTGTTGTAGCACCCCCAATGTGAGGTCTTCCCTTGTCATATCTGACCACAAATCAGTCTCATTTGAAGTACCTCTCACACAGGACCCCCCACCCCAGCAGCAACTAAACTAAAAAACTTCTCCAAAATAAATTATATCCTTCTAAGGGATGGTACAAATAGCTTCAGTGCACCTCCACCCATCAGATGCAACTGACAGCTATGCTGAGTCCTACACCAATGCTTTTTACAAACACCTGTATAACTACATTGATGAGGCTGTACTTGACAGGACAAAAACAAACTCTGCAAGAAAGAGCAAACTTGCCTGGAGGACAACTGCCATTAACAGACTTTACAATAAAAGGAAGAAATTGATGTCCAAAACTAAGAGGGACCATGCCCTAAACTGGAAACACTCCTTCCTCAGCTTAAACAAGGAAGTAAGACTTCTTGTGAAGTCCTCCAAAGCAAACTATGAATCCAAATTAGTGTCCTCAACTAGGTCATTATCATAACGCATTCTTTAGTTACATCCGCAGCCTAAAAGGTAAGACCCAGATCTGCGCCAATCTGGTAGTTAATGACACCACAAACACTGAGCCTGTGGACATACAGACTTGTTAGCTGACAGGTTCTGTGAAAATTTCACTTCCCTGCCCCCACCACACATATCCCATGACATTCTTTCGACCTGTCCCTCACCTTGTATCTCTTAGAGAGCAGGTCACAAATGCCCTCTCTAAGGCCAAAAATACAGCATCTATGGGACCTGATAACATCCCAGGCTGCATCCTACATGGCCTCCAACAAGAATTAGCAACACCACTGGGTACTCTTTTCAATCATAGTCAAAGCACTGGCTTCATACCAGCTCAATGGAAAATGGCTACCATTACCCCTTTCACAAGAGTGGTGCTTCAACTGACCGCGGGAACTAGAGACCTATTAGCCTGACTAGGCTTATCTGTAAGGCCGTGGAGTGAATCATCATGAACCTTATCAACAAAGATGTAGGTAATCTCCACACTTGACCCTACTAAGTTTGGATTTGTCAAAGGGAGATCATGACTGTTAAACCTGGTGGACTTCTTTAAGACAGTCACTAGAACCCTGGACGAGGAGAAAACTGTGCATACAGCCTACCTAGACTTAGCCAAGGCTTTTGACATGATCCCCCAATCAGGAATTATTGACAAACTCCCCCAGCTAGGTATCAACCCTTATATTGATGGGTGGGCCACTAACTGGCTCACCGCTAGAAAGCATTCAGTCAAAATAGGGGAATCCACCTCCAAGAGCAGACCCATAACCAGTAGTTTTCCACAGGAATCAGTCCTGGGACCTCTACTGTTCTGAATCTATTTCTCTGAAATACAAGTAAAAACTAAAGATCTGTGGCTGACAAAGTTTGCTGACGACTGCACACTGGGAGCGTTCACAGAATCCCCAAATGATGTCAATATCCTACAAGAGGGCCTTATGCAAATAAATGACTGGAGCCAAAGTCAAGTTCTTAAACTCAGTGCAACAAATATTATCATCCCTTTCAGTAAGAGCAATATTCTTGCTAACTACCACATCAACAGAAACACCCTAAGCACACACTCAGTGGTAAGAGACCTGGGCACACAGGTTGACAGCAAACTTACCTTTTACCAACATGTCTCCACAGTGGTAAAAAGGGCATTCTATATTGCTCATCTCCAAAGTAGGGGCACTGTCTCCAGAAAAAAAGACAGTATAACCTCCCTGTACTCTTTCCTCATCAAGCCAATAATTGAGTTCAATGCTCATTTTGGTATGTACATTTCCAGGCTCCTGCAGCAATTGGAGAGACCGGAAAAGATTCTCATAAGGAGAATTCGAGGTATTCAAAATCTGTCCTATGTGGATCAGCTAAAATCACTGTCCTTTACTCCGTTTCATACAGTCTACTCAGAGGTGATCTCTGAATTGCGTATAAGGCACTCTTTGACTCTGCTTTACTTGAATTGCTGCATATCTGTAAGTCCAATGGCTCACAGGTTACTCACTCTATAGAGCTTAACCTGGTATGTGACATTAACAGAACCTGCTGGAGGGGCAGATTTGTCTCCCAGAGGTTACTGCACCTGTGGAACAGACTCCCAATTCATGTCAAGCAGAGCACCTCTTTGGCCCTCTTCAAACGCAATCTGGCAATTGGATAGGTTAAACATAAATTCACACCGGGGGTTCCACCTGTGTCTCTCTTGGACAAGGGCAATAGGTGCTGATCATGGAAACAAGGGCAAAACTTGGCTAGGCTTGGAAAGGCCCTAAAGCCATTAGCCTAGTAACTTCCTAAGATCCTATGATCCTATGAAATAGGTTCATAGGTTGGTACTAGGCTATTAGCCCTAGGGCCTATACAAGCCTAGCCATAACAATTCCCTGGCTATTTCTTCCCACAGTATTTACTTTCCTGGACCCCTGTCTAGCAGGGCAACTGACGTGATCCCCGGGGTGAATTTCCTATCTCCCATCCAATCATCAAGGTTCCTTTTGAAGAGGGCCAAAGAGGCTTGACATGTATAATATAAGAAATAACATAATCATATTGGCTCTATAATGATTTAGAAAACATCTTGATGTTTGTGCATAGACAAACTTTAAAACTTATATAACAGAAATGTCCTTCTAATTTTCATCAAAATAAAGGCATGATTAAAAAAGAAAATAGATATAGATACTAATCGAACAACTTTCTTTACTTGATCATATATATCAGTTAAATCTTTTTAAGAATGTGCATGAACATTCTGAAAAAAAATTATTTTTTGTTAAAGTTACTTCATGATTCAGGACAAGAAAAAAAATAGATTGGTACAGGTGAGCCTATGTTTTTATTTAACATTTGTTTACCAGGAAAGAGCCCATTTTCAGCAGAGGTCCAGGAAGAAATGCTCCAGAAGCATGTCTTTAGAATGTGGGAGGAAAACAGAGCACCCACAGGAAACCCACATAAATACAAGGAAGACAAGCAAACTCCACACAGAAGGTATCCTAGGCGAGAATTGAACTGGAGCACTGCATCACCTATATTTATGGTTCTTTTTTAAAATCTGAATTCTATGAAAAAAAATCTAACTTCATTTACAATTTAAAGCTAAAAGCAGAGTTTAGTAACAGATTCTGTAGGAATTTTTCATGAAGTCAAATCATGTTATGACCTAATTTAAACTTCTACACAGAATATAACCCTTGGCTAAGAGAGTAATCTATTAATAAAACATGAAAAAGATTGCTGATCTTACTTAAGAAAACCCCTCAATTGAAATTATTAAAGAAGTTATTTTTCCTTACTGCTGATTTTACTTATGAAAACCCTCAACTGAAATTATTAAACAAGTTATTTTTCCTTTGCTGATACAAAGGCCTTGGTTCAGACTTATTGTCTATAGAATTTTATAAAAGGTTTTACAGATATTCTTGCTCCTTATGTCATTAGACTTTTATTTTTTTAACCAACTTACCCTGTTAGGTATATAAATAGTTTTTATCAGCTAGAAACATTTTCATTCACAAACCAGAAAATGATCAAACAGAAGTTTCAAAGTGTAGATCTAATTCAGTGCTAAAAGCAGTTTATAAAATTGCAACTACATATTTGAATCAGATTATGTTAAAATATGTTTTGGAATTACTGTCTCCTTATTAGTTTGATGTTGCACCTGAGAGTTTGGTGTCTATACTGATTCAGTTACTCCAAGGATTTATTTTATATTGTCAATATAATTAAAAAAAATCCAGAAAATCCAAAAGCAGGAGGAGGTAAACACGTCAAGGTCTAAAAATAACTTTGGACTTTTGCGTTGCTTTCCACATTGCTTCTTTAGATATACAAACAGATTAAAATCATACTTCTTCATTTAAATATAGCTAAGGCACTAATCAACTGCCTTAGTAAAAAAAATCTCAAATGATATAAACTTACAATTAAGTTTACATTTAAAACAACACTGTAAGTCATCCAAAAAATCATGCATTTCATTAATATTCATCTTAGTTTACTGACGCTAATGCAGTCCATTTAAATTAGATAATTAGACTGTATATCTGAAGAAGCATTGTAGAAAGCAACACAAAAAAATGCTTATATTTATTGTTTACCGTCTCCTGCTTTTGGATTTTCTGGATTTTACTTTTAGAAGGAGACAGTTTCATTGTTGGTAGTGTGGGTATTGACTGGTTGATAATAAAAAAATGATAAAATCAAAGGCAGTGTTCAGTTCATTACATGCTCAAAAAGCATTTGATTTAATTGATAGGAAATATTGTTTCTACATAATTGTTTACATTATGATTACCACCTTCTTCAAGACATAAAAAAAAAATTGGAAACTAAACTCCCTCTATAGGGTGAACATTTTTCTTACTGACCACTCTAGAAAATCAATAGCAAAACCAAACTTCCATACCTATTTTATGTATTATCTGTCTTTACTAATCTCAGCTCTACAGTAAAAACAAACTAGAAATGGCCTACAGCAGAACTGACAAATTTGCTGAAAATACACCCAAAAGACTCACCACATACCCCTAAAAGATCTTAACCGGCTTGAACTTCCACACTACCTTAACTACACACAACTCACTACAGGCCATAAATTAATATACTGCCCTGAAAAATGTCCATCTTTACAGAATACAATGCAACCTTACAGTATGACAAGAAACCTCATATCCAGCAACAAAACACAACTTCCTGTCACAAAATGAAATAATTCTGCCAGTAACTCACTTTACTCTTATCAAGCTGCTAAAATCTGAAACTCTGCATATGGTAGTCTGGCACAGATACACAGCTGATGAATGTTTATGTCGATATTGTATACACATGATTGGTGCATGTAAATGACATTCCATCTGAACCCTGGATTCTGTATACCTCCCTCTTGTCCTACACCTGACTCCACCACCAGTCAAGGCAGAAGATGTTGTCAGTATATCGCTATATATAACATCTGGCTGCAGTAAGGCTTATGGCCAATATAAAAGGTCAGTGTTACTAAAACAATAAAAATACTGGAGAAATAAGGTCAATATAATAGTTTACATCAAAAATGGAAGTTTTCTGAAATCCAGTAGTAATCTCATATACAATATTCAGTTAAGAAACAACTTTGCTAACTATGATCAGGTTATATTAATATGACGTAATATTCATATAATTTCTGTGACATTATATGAGTATACAATATGTGTATGATATACTGGAATATATTATTATAAATTACAGTATGCAGTTAATACTTATCAGTATACAATACTATGATACAAAAAGATCACATATAGTACAGGAATGTGACACAAATCATGGCTAACATGCAAACTGCAGATGAATATTTATACAACACATCAAAGCCACCATTAATACATTTGTGTGCTGGTCCCCATAAATCCACGACTTGCAGTATCATTATTTAAAAATTCCTACCAGAATGCATTGATTTACAGTCATTACAACACTCAATACATATAGATGCATATAAAGGCTCAATGAACTGAACAGATGAAAGTAGTATAAAACCCTAAGTTCTCTAAACTACTTCAAATAACTTCTTATAGGTTCATAGGTGGTTAGTGGGCTATTGACCTGAAGGTCTTTATAAGCCTAGCCATGTGTACCCAATATAATACTAGAGAAACCCAATATAAAGGATCTTGCCTAAACTTGAGATTTTAGTTAGCAATGACTTCCCATATCTAGGAGGGCCATAGGTGAAATGCCTGGCAGAAATTTACAGTTTCCCATCCAGTCATCCATGCTATGCTTAAACAGGGTCATAGAGGGGCTCTGTTTGATGTGAATAAGTAGCCTATTTCAGAGGAGTGGCAACCTCTGAGAGACATATCAAGGTATTAAGATCCCTGGAGCAGGTGACTCTTGCCTCATTGACTTGCGGATGTGCAGCATTTCCATTAGGTTTGGATCCGAGATTGCTCTATAGGCCAGGCACAAGTCTCCTTTAAGTAGTCGTATGCTACTGAGTACAGTGATAGTGACTTCAGGCTATCAATGTATGATGTGTGCTGGAGACCCTGAATTTTCTTGGTTAGAAATCTCTGAGGCTTCTCAAGTTGCTGCAGGTGCCTGGCAAGGTACATACCAAAGGAAGCGCTGTACATACTAACTGGTCTGATAAGGGTCAAGTACAGGGAAGCTATGACCTTCTTCACTCTTTAAGCAATTCCTTTGGTAATGAGGTGTGCAACACTACAATGCTTTCTTTAACACAGTAGACATATGGTAATCAAAGTTTAGGCTACATTCAACATGCATTCCCAGTTCTCTCACTATTGAGTTGTTACTTAGGGTATTATTATTTATATGATAGTCTAAAGGGATATCATTTTTACTGAAGGGAATAATAATGTATTTTTTAGCAGTGAGTGTAAGTCCTTGGATTTGGCACCAATCACTGTTTTGTGTAAGTCTCTCTTGAAGTATGCTGACATTGTTTGGGGATTCAATGATTGCACGTAATTTCCAGTCATCAGCAAATTTAGTCAGCCAGTGTCACTCTGTTTTGGCCTGAACTTCTGAGAAGTATATTTCAAACAATAGGAGGCCCAGCACTGACTCCTGTGGAACCCCACTGGTGACAGTCCTGCTGGCTGAGGTAAAGTCCCCAACTCTGACTGAGTGTGATCTGTCGGTGAGCCAGTTAGCAACCCACCTGAAGACATAAGGGTTGATATTTAACTGGGAGAGTTTATCAATGATGCCTGAATGTGAGATTGTGTCAAAGGCCTTGGCTAAGTCAAGGTAGGTTGTATGCACAGATGTGCCTTTGTTTATGGCTCTGGTGATGTTTTCAAAGAAGTCCACCAGGCTTAAAAGGTATGACCTGCATTTGACAAAACCAAATCATGTCAGATCAAGAGTTTGGAGATCACCTATATCCTTATTTATAAGGTCCATGAGTATTCATTCCACAGCCTTACAGATAAGGCTAGTTAAGTTTATGGGTCTGTAGTTCCCAGGGTCTGTTGCTGTACCCCCTTTATGTAGGGGGGGTGATGGCTCCTATTTTCCATTCAGCATGGACAAAACTAGTACTCAGGCTGTAGTTGAAGAGAGTACCTAATGGAGTTGCTAACTCATGTTTTAGACCATTTCAAATGCAACCTGGGATGCCATCCGGTCACATACAGGATGTGTTTTTGACCCTGGAGAAAGCGTTAATGACTTGGTCTTTGGAGATGCAAGCTATGTAGAAGGAATGCTTTGTGTAATGTTTGGAGGGGAAAGGGGAGTGAAATTTTCACCAAAACTGGTAGCTAATAGGTTAGCTATTTTTAAAGGATCACTGTCTGTGATGCCATCCACAGCTAGTTTAGCACACATCTAGGTCCTACCTTTTAGGTTACAGATATAGCTGAAGGATGCCCTATGGTTATCCTTGGCTATGGTTGCTAATTTTTTTCAAAGTTGCCCTTAGAGGATTTTAGAAGTTGTCTTATTTGTTTGTGCAAGCAGAGGAGTGTGTTTTCCAGTGCTAGGACTCCTTTTTTTATTCTTAGACAGTAACTTATTCCTCTTGTTGTATAACTTATTAATGCTAGATGTCCACCAGGGAGGCTTGTTTTTCTTGAACATTTTGTTTTGATCCTATCAGGTACAATAGTGTCAATACAATTATATATGTGATTGTACAGGGCATTTGTGTATACCTTAGTATAGTTGTCAATGCCATCTGTGGGAACAGGAACTTGGAAATTATTTATGCCATCCCATAGGAGGGTATAATTAGCTTTGGTGAATCTTTTTAGCCTAATTTCACCTAAGAGGGTTCACGTGTTATAGCTACTTCAAATGTGACTGATTTGTGATCACATTTAACCAGTGAGGGTCCTATACTTGTGGTGGTGCAATGGTCACCCATGTCGAGAATATTTGAGCCCCTTGTGGGGTTGCATACCATTTGTTCCAGGGCATTAACACTAACAGTATAGCAATATACATACTAGTACCATAAAACACAATTTCTTCAGATGCTTTTTATTTTTCAACCAAACAAAAACGCAGCATTCATGGCAGGTTAGTACCTATTTACATATCTGTTTGCTAAACATTGTATGTAAATATCATGCATGTCAAACATCTATCCATCCACAATCCCTTTTTCCTGTTTTTGCACACAGGGTTGGGATGTCAGCTCAACAATGACAATCATCTAGAGCCTATGTTCACACCGCTGGGTGGATATTTTATATTAACTCTGTATGCTACTACTGTGAGTACACAACATATCACATTAAGTGTTATTTAAAGTACATTGGTCACTTTCTGATTCAAGTGTAAGTAACATACCCTTTGAAGCTGGGTATGACCTCCTTACCAGACACAATACTAAATTATACAGTTTTTGCCTTTTGTAGTGTAACACCTTTATTGACATTGCTTTTAACATTGTAGAAACACAACTAAAAACTAGTAAAAATGGTCCCAAGGCTTCTATATTCACGATGTGACCTTTAATCAACCAGATTTACAATACATAAATATAACTGGTGTAGCAGCAAAACATAAAAAGTTCCAAAATACCAAATGCACTAAGCGCTTTCACTCAACTAATCTGTGGGTTTTATGTATCATAAATCTGGTTGATTAAAGGTCACATCGTGAATATAGAAGCCTTGGGACCATTTTTAATTGCTTTTAACATATTTCATCTTTGCAACAGTATTTTCAAGATGTCAAAATGAACATTAAACAAAGTAAACAAGAAATATGCTTTACTTTACAGTAATACCTCTTTATAAGGATGACCACCTTCATAACAATGCTACATTACCATGCTCGGTCACATCCCTTCCACACCAACTGCATGTAACAGCCCTTCTGTATCATTCTACTCCTATTGGCATTATGTATTTCACTCTATTTCCTCTCCCTTTTTCCTGGTTGGGCCATCCCCACTGGTACTCTTTGAGAGTAGTTGTTTCCATATCAGACCAAAAGATAACTTTTCCATGACTTTCATCCATAGCTTCCATATGTTAACTATTCAAGGGTATCTTGATCCTGTTGCTTCTTCCTGAGCTTTTTAAAGAGTTTACCAAAATAAATAATTTAGGGTTGGGGATATTCAGATTTTCATTGTCACATTGGCCAATTATAAACCTTGGTCTCTGTAATAGCTGCATGCCTTTTTTAAAGTCTATGGTTGTAATTAGCTAGGCAAGGTCTCTGTCCCTATCTTCCGTAAAAATATAAATAATTGAAAATAGAAATAATCAAGATTCAAAACAAATTTGGTGTTTTTTGGTACACTGTCATGAGCTCATAACAGAAAGAACAGTATCACCCCCCACCCCCCGCCAAAAAAAAAATATCATCAATCGACATTTTATAGCTGCAAAATTTTTGCTTACCTTCAGTCTTCCTATTGAGACCCCCCCCCCCCCACTGCTTTGCTTCCACTTATGGATATCACTAGATTAAGAAAAGTCTTTGGTACCAATGATCAAACATAGGTATTCACAATCTCCAGTTTCACCTACAGCCCTCAGTGTTATGTAAAGGGAGAGGGGAGAAATGGTAGGGGAGATAAGCTCCAGTAACTGAGTAGTTTACCAAACCATATACCTTTAACTACTGCCAATTCATCCTAATTCCACATCTGATGAGGAAATGTTATAATCCCAAATGTTCCATCTAAATTTTAATCTTATCAGGTTTCCTTCTCAACTAGTCCTTGCTTATCCTGAAGGAGTTGCTTTGAAATCTCTGCTTTCTCTTTTAGTTTAAGGTAGTTATTAAACAATGAGAATAGCCCTCTTCGTTCCTGCTGGTTTAGCTCTACCTCCATTGGAGTCCAATTGCTGGGCAGGCCTTTCTGATGCACTTCTCCTTTGGACGTATAAATTCATCTTGAAGCCATTTTATAGCTTCAGATAGATTTGTTGCTGTACGTACTCCAGATGGAAGAATAAGTTTACAGGTGACAGTATATATGAGCTTCACTCACATCCCTAACTGCTTTACTCTGCATATAGTAGGGAGAAAAGAAATGTGTTGCTTTCTTGTAGCTGTAGAGAAATCCTGCTCAACGAAAACTCTCACTGAGTCACAATACCAACTCGTACCTGGATTTCATAATCGAGAAAGAACTATTTCATTGACCCTATAAGTTTCAAATCATTCAATTATCCGGTGCAATGCTTTACTTCCCTCTAGGCACCAGGCTAGCCTGTGGGCCTTCTCAAACTTTATTTCTGACTGTGGCAAAGAAGTTCATTCCGCCACTTTTCTAGCCATAAAAACACTAGTAACCAGTCCTTGCAATCGCTTTAGTATCCCACTAAAGCTTAATTTTTTATGCCTTGCTCAATGTTGTTGGTCTTGCAGTAGTTGTTCCATTACATCCAGTCGGGCTTTCGATGCATCAGCTCATACCTTCTTCCAGTATGTTTTTTGTGCAGTGTCCTGTGTGGCATTGGTATGATTACTGAGCCCAGTCTGTAACTCCTAGTGCTGAGCCTTAGTTTCTTCCAAGAATTTTTCAGTTGTAGCATTTATTGGTACTTAAGTATTATCGCAACCAGATTTTCGTTTTAATGCTGGTTGCTTCTCGTTGTGTCAAGTAGCACCAAAAAATCATTAAAAAGCTCAGAAACATGTTTTCTTTAATGTTTTGTGTTTTTAGGAAGATTTATCAGCTAAACGGCTGAAAAAATAAGGTTTAAAAATAGGTTTCCCCTTTACCGCCAGCATCTCATAACAGTTAAGCAAGTCCCATTCTACTTCAAATGCGTTAAGCAATCCACATCTTCTGAGCTTCCTACATAGAAAAACAGTACCACAGCAACTGAACAATCTATATCTTCTGAGCTTTCTACACAGAAAAACATTACAACAAGGACTTGGCAATCCACATCTGTTGAGCCGTAACACACAGGAAAATCAATGACATTCAATCAGCCTTTACCATGAGAACAGAAGCATCACAGCATAAAAGCAAAGCAGTACTGTCTACTTCTTACAAACTTTGGCAAAGTCTTTCTTAACAATCCACATCTGTTGAGCCGTAACACAGGAAAATCAATCACATTCAATCAGCTTTTGCCCTGAGAATAGAAGCAACACAACATAAAAGCAAAGCAGTACTACTTCTTACAAACGTTTGTAAACCCTTTCCTATTTTTCCTGACAAGCTTCTATTCTAAAGTTTCTTCAGAACTGTTTGTAAAGCTATAAGAAATAAAGAGTTTACCTAACATAAATTGCATGTGTCCTGTTTCTTCTTTCCACCAATACAGCCAAACAGAACAGGGTAAAGCTGAAAAACAATCTTTTTCACACAAGAACAGCACTCAAAGTAATCCGTTCCACAGTACGAAAGCAGCTAATCTATTTGAACTATGCGTGTGTATAACATTGTACACTAACTGTGACACTCCTTTCAGGCCAGCATACGTATACACGCAACCACTGCGATTGCTGAATTCAATGCTTGACAACTTTATAGCAAGCTACCCACAAATCCTAAAATTTTAACCCTTAATCATTTTACAAACCCACCACCAATATCCTAGCAAACTTTTTAACAGTTTACCCTTCCCGATTACACTTATTTGTTGTTGTTTTAGTAAAAGACAAGAAAGCATATAATTTTGCAAAATCTGGTTGCGATAATACGTAAGTACCCATTTATTTTACATAGCTCTTTCAACACTTCTTCCAGGGAAGCCATCACGAATCTCTCTGGTTTCTGAATCCATCTCCTCAGTATGCAAGTCAGCCAGTTCTGTAGGATTACCTGCCACATGTTTCTTTTGGTAATAATCCTTTCTTATTATTATTTTTCATCCATCTTATTACAAAATGCTAAAACACTAAAGCAATCCTGCTCCTTTAATCAAATGAGAAGCTAATCACTAGTTATTTTTGATTTTTTTAATGACGTGCCATGGAACAATTGTGGGACAGCTGTTGTTTATCTCACAGCCATACCGGAAGACCAAATAACAATTTTTGATGAGAAATGTATGTTGTTTTTGCATTTTATTTTGCTAATAAGGATGGTCCCCTGATTCTTCTCTCGAAGCTGAAAATCCTTTCCATGACATCACAGAAGACTGAACCCATAATGTCTCACTATCTAAATTAAGGCATAGGCTACTGTATTTCCATGATAAATGCATCAGTGGAGTTTTTGCTTCCTAGAAAGATAAGTTGTCTACTAGGTCTTGCAGATGGAATATCTTATATTAAAAGTTAATATAGGTGAAGATGTAACACTGAAACCACAATGTAAGTAAGAAGTTACTCATCTGAAGAATTACTTTTTTTTTGTTTACCCATAATGCTTTAAACCCCCCACACACACACACACACGCACACGCACACGCACACGCACACACACACACACACACACACACACACACACACACACACACACACATCATTGTTCAGTATCTACCATGGCATTTTGAGGTGAGGTTACAGAGGAAAAACACTGCGCAAACACTGATACTATAAAAGTAAAAAAGAAGTTATCTCTTACCATAATGTTCCATCTGTGTTGTTGATCTTCATCCATTCATCACTGATGAGAATCGGATCCATCTTCTGAACCAAGCCGGTTTTATATCAAGCTCGCACCAGCCAAAAACTCTCGAGCTAAGCTTTTACCCATGATACCCTCCTTCCTGTTACCTCAGATCGAGTTTGCACTTTATCAGTAAAGCAGATGCAGTTTCTGCGCAAGTGCCCTAAGACAGCACTTGGACCCAAAGTATCCCCCAGGAGCCTTTGGAGGGGGATGGAGGGTGGGACATGATGAATGGATGAAGATCAAAACACTGATGGAACTTTATGATAAGACATAACTTCTTTATCTGATGTTGTTAATCTTTATCCCATTCATCACTGATGGGACAGAGTCTCCAGCTACCTTTTGTTCCCTGGGTAGCCCTCATGGAAGAATATTTCTGAGCACCATAAAGCCAAAGTATGCTCTACCCCTGGATACCAGATCCAGTTTGTAATGAGTAATACATGTATGAGGAAAAGCCCAAGTTGCTGCTACACAGATGTCATCCATGGAGGCTCTAGAATGGAAGGCTACAAAAGTTGCCATTAACCTGGTAGAGTGAGCTTTGATTTTCTGTGGTATAGGCTTTTTCTCATGATGATAAATGTAAAGTATGCAGTCTCTAAGCCATTTAGATAAGGTCACTTTAGAAACATAATTTCCCATTTTAGGGCCAGAAAAGGAAATAAATAGTTGGTCTGATTTACAGATCACCTTAGTCCTGTCCAGATAAAATCTCAGTTGTCTATGTACATCCAATGAATGCAACCAGTATTCTCCTTTGTTAGCAAAATTCAGGAAAAATACTGGAAGGTCAATAGTTTGATTAATGGAGAAATCAAAAATGACTTTGGGAAGAAAAGTAGGGTTTGTCCGGAGTGATATTCTGTCCTTGTGAAAGATAAGATACGGACGATTAATGCATACAGCATGGAGCACTGAAATTCATCTAGCTGATGTGATGGCGACTAGAAAAAGGGACTTCCATTATAAGAATTTGATGTCACTTTCGCTGCAGGCTCAAAGGGGGTGGGGTTGAGTCAAAGACTGAAGAACTAAAGCAAGGTTCCATGGTTCAATAGGCTGTTTTATTGGAGGTCTGATGTGAGAAACCCCTTTCAGAAAGGTTTTGCATAAGCGGTGAGTAATCAGGGGAGAGTTTCCAAAACCGTTATGAAAGTTAGAAATAGTAGCTAGATGAACTCATATGATAGAGGCTGTAGCTCCATTTTCAAAAACTTCTGATAAATAATGGAGGACTACAGTAACTGGAACCGAATATGGATCTAGTTTTCTTTTCTTAGACCAAATAGAGAATCGCTTCCATTTGTCTAGATAGAGTTTTTTGGTGGATGGTTTGTATGAGGCCAGAACAATATCACGTAACTAGAGAGGAAATTTTATCATGCCTGGCAATTAGTGAAAATGGAGAAAACAAGCTGTCAGCTTGAGACTGGTCAGGTTCAGATGACTCAACCGATGGGGGTGAGAGATCAGGTCTAGAGATGGATCCAGAATGCACGGTCGGCATAATAGGTGAGACCGGAGGAAGGGGAACCACACTTGTCAAGGCCAATAAGGGGCTATGATGATCACTTTGCTTTTCAACTGAAGTGCATTCTTCAAAAATTGGGGAATCAGAGGAATGGGGGAATAGGTGTACAGAACTCCTGTGGGCCAATCGTGGATCAGAGCATCCTTTGGGGACTCCCCCTGCAGGGGAATTAAGGTGAAGTAGCTGCTGCATTTGTGGTTTGACGGAGAGGCGTATAGGTCGCAACAAGGCTGGCCCCAGCGGCTGAAGATTTTTGCCACCATACTGGGGTTGAGGGAGCACTCGGGAGGCAGGAGAATACATCTGCTCAACTTCCACAAACTGAATACCCACAGGGTACAGAACTAATAAGAAACAAAAAAAGAACCACGTCCAAAGCACAAGGCAGAAGTTTTAAGTTTTAATCCAAATGCATCCAAATTCACTTGCTAAGTGCTTTCACCATTACAAATGGCTTCTTCAGAGTAAGTGAAAATCATCCATACCATACATTAAATACCCAATTAATTAATCAAACATCCAATAAAAATCAATTAGACAATTGAATAATTGCTAACCAAATTTAAACACTGAATGTGTCCACGCACTGTAAAGAATACTAATGCCTAAACTAGCTGTTGAAACTAATATATAAAACATTTTATCTACAGTATATAAAATTACAACTCTCAATCAAACAAAACTCACATGAAAAAAATATATACTCTGACAAAGCCATTTGTAATGGTGAAAGCAGTTAGCAAGTGAATTTGGATGCATTTGGATTAAAACTTCAAACTTCTGCCTTGTGCTTTGGACGTGGTTCTTTTTTTGTTTCTTATTAGTTCTGTACCCTGTGGGTATTCAGTTTGTGTTATTTGTCTTTATTTGTGGAATCCGGCTTTGGCACGATTGGCAGTTCGTTTTGGACTAGTATACTATTTTATTTTATTTTTTATACTCATGGAAGCAGCTGTTGTTGAGTTAACAGCCGCAGTCAGGAGATTGACGTCACTCCTGACTGATCGAGAGGTTCCACGCACAATTCCGGTGATGCTCATGATCTTGCAGGTTGAGTTGTTTACCTTGCAATCGCCACTCACGCCCAATGGAGGTAATAATGCAGCGTTCGTTGAAAATGTTAATTCCAACATTGCAAGAGGTTAAAACCCAAGAACCAGCAACAATCGAGAGCCGGACGAGTGTGGTGAAGACTGATCATCTGGCAATAACCGGGACATAGACGTGAGAGGCGAAAAACAGCACTGTAATGACAACAATAATGTTGGTGAGGATTTTAAATGGTGGTTTCAAGGCCCTAATTTTGATTTTACTGCTTCAAAGGAAGGTAAAGCTTTGGAACTTACTGTTAAACAACAACTAGATGTATTTGGGACTAAATGTAGGAAATATAGGGCGTTACAGTTGGACAATGCATTTTTGGTCAAATCTATTACTTTACAACAGGTCCCCAGGGACTAAGGATCTGGAAACTTCCCCATGGAATAGAACAAGGGACACAAGCCTATAAAGTACTGATAGACCTGTTCAATAAGACAGGTCTACAAATGCTGGATATCATTGTTATAAACCATGAAAGTAAGATAGGTATCCTTGAGAAGGAAATTGTTAAACTGAATGAAAGCATTGTGGGGGACTTGTTGTTCTTTCAAAATGCACAAGGTTACTGGGATGTTTTAAGTAACATTGATAAATATGTTGAAAAAAGTGTACAAACAAAAATGAAGAAGCTAGCTAGGGATACAGAGGACTATAAAAACAACCGGGTCTATGGGTTTGTTAGATATAGTCATGAAAAGTATGTTGAGGGTGCCACAACTGTAAATGATGATTTTGTTAACAGTGATGGTGAGCCGAATAATGGTGCGTCTACATCTGGTGCTTTTTTAGACGAATATCCGCCGTTAAGGAGATCAGCTGGGTTACAGAACAAAAGGGAGGGGAATTTAACCAACCAGCACCATGTTCCGGATACAAAATATCAGGGACAGAGACGGGTAAACAACCGTTGGAACAAACAATGGCACAATTACAACAACAACAGAAGGAGATATTAAATGACTTTGATATTGAATATGACTGTGATGCATGTGAAATTTCACCTCGTTTCCCAATTACTACTATGTGTGATGAAGAAGTATGTTTAAACAATGAGAACTTGTTGTCACAGTGCAAAATCTTCACCAAATCCAATTTCAGTGTTTACAATTACAGTGCCTTTGATATTAAAGAATCTCATCATGATGTTTTGTTAAAAGGTTTTTCTTTTGTACCCAGTTTTAGAACAAATATGGTGGATGTACTCACTAGTGTCATTTACTAGGCAGCTAAATTTGGCCCTTTACTTTAAGGACAGCCTTAGTGTTGTTTGTGACCAAAATGATGAGGGGTGTTTAAAAAGGAAGAGTGTATTTATACCCCCATGGAACAAGGATGTGTTTACTTTTGAAAAACTATGTGCTATGGGAATTAAGAACATGATTAACACCAAATGGGGGGCAAATTGTGTTTTGAATTTGTCTCCACAGCAAAAAGATGCTTTGTTTGAGTTAGCTAATAATAAAGATTTGAGAATTATGAAGCCTGATAAGGATGGGGGTGTGGTGATTATGTCCAGATTTGATTATATAGCTAAGATGCAGGAAATAATGAACGACCACACAACCTACCAAAGGGTATCTATCAACGAATTGCATATAGCATACCGTAAAACTGATATGTTTTTACTTGATGCCCTATTTCAGGGGGCACTGACTGAAACAGAATACATCTTTCTAAATGTGGAACACCCAGTCACACCGGTTATTTTTGGTATCCCCAAAATACATAAAGGCATTAGAGATCCTCCTTTTAGAGCTATATTCTCTTCCCGGGATTACAAGACTGAACCCTTGGCTGCTTTTGTTGATGAAGGGATTCAGAAGGTTGTGGCTGGGGTTCCACATATTTTGAAAGATTCTTGGCATTGCCTTCACAGACTTGACAGGATATCTGATGATGGTACTGAATGGTCTTTTTTAACCATAGATGTCATTAACCTATTTACAGTAATCGCACAAGATGTAGGGGTTGAATATTTCACCCAGAGTTTGGTTAAAAGTGGTAAACTAGATGCTGCCAAAATAAATATGATGACATCTAGTAGGAAATGGTGTTAAAGAAAAACTTTGTGACATCTGAAGGTGAGATATTTCAACAAATTTCAGGTGTGGCAATGAGGGCAAAATGTGCCTCTGGATTTGCCAACCTGGTTCTTCTGTATTGGGAGGAAAATTATGTATTTGGTTCACCATACAATGACAAGATTGCTCTTTATAACAGATTCCTAGATGATATATTTATACTTTGGAAGGGCAGTGAGGATGATACTATGTCCTTTGTTGAATATCTAAACAGTACTACTACTTTTTTTAGATTTACCAGCAAGTGGAATGATAATGAAATAGAGGTTTTGGACATCAAATTGACAAAATCAGGAAATATTCTACATAGCAACATTTTCAGGAAGAAATCTCATAGCAATTCCTTGTTACATTATAATAGCTGCCACCCTCCTCATCAAAAAAGAGGAATAGTGAAGGGTCAGATGGTAAGACTTTCCAAATTGGTGAGTGATGATGACACTTGTATTAAGGAAGTGTATACTCTTATTGGTTTCTTTTTGGATAGGGGATACCCACTAAAGATGTTATTAAAAATCAGAAATGAGGTTTTGGAGAAAATAAGGAGTATATATCAACCTATTTTAAGGGGTAACGACACAGACATGGTCCAGAGGAACCACACCTTTGAAGGCAAGGCATTAATTTTGAAATACAATAGTCAAATGAGTGGTGTTGTTGAAGTAGTGAATAAAACATGGGACACAGTATTCAATGAAACCATGAAGAAAGATTTAGGAAATTTCCCCCAAAATAATATATTCTAGGGGAAAGAATATTAAAGAAATCTTGGAGGGAAACAGAATTACTTATAAGTGTTCTAGGATGTATATGTGTGGAACCTGTAAAATTTGCAGGTTCATTAATGAAGGACCATATATAGTGGTGTCCAGTTATAATAAGACCATAGGGTGCCCTTGTAGGTGTAGTTGCAACACACAGAAGTTGGTATATATTGCCACCTGTGTTAGTTGCAATGCATTCTATGTGGGCAAAACTGTCCGTAGGTTAAAAGACAGGATTGCAGAACATCAGAGGGCTATAAAAAATAAGGACACACACAATGCATTATATACGCATAGTACACACTGTGCTGATTTTAAGAAATGCATTTTCTTTGTGATTGATAGAGAGACATGTTTTGAAAGAGGAGGTGATAAAGGGCTGAAGGTAGAATTACTGGAATATTAATGTCAAATAATCCTAGATGCAACAACCCCACCAGGTTTGAATGAATATATTTCTCTAAAACCTGTTTTAAAAGATAGGGCTAATAGAATCTAGCATAAGCAGGTGATTATAAGGTATCTTTATGCCCCTATATGCTTTATTCAATTTGCTACTAACAACATTAATATTTTATATATTTTTATTCCTTTGTATTCATTATTAATATATATTTTTTTCATGTGAGTTTTGTTTCATTGAGAGATGTAATTTTATATACTGTAGATAAAATGTTTTATATATTAGTTTCAACAGCTAGTTTAGGCATTAGTATTCTTTACAGTGCGTGGACACATTCAGTGTTTAAATTTGGTTAGCAATTATTCAATTGTCTAATTGATTTTGTATTGGATGTTTGATTAATTAATTGTTTGGGTATTTAATGTATGGTATGGATGATTTTCACTTGCTCTGAAGAAGACATTTGCTCAACTTGTCTGCAATCACTTTGGAATCCCCCAGGATATGTGTTGCTATCAGAAAGCAGTTGGAAGTTATCGCCCACTGCCAAATTCTCATGGCCTCTCGACATATGAAGTAAGACTTGGTTCCTCCTGGTTTATTGATGTACCAGACTACCGACATGTTGTCTGACTGAATTGCGATTATCCCAGAAGGAATAACACATTGGAATGCTTGCAATGCTAAATGCACTGCCCTCAAGAACATTGATATGCAAGATTGCCTCTATTGTGGACCATGTGCCTTGGACTGTCATACCCTGAAAATGTCCGCCCCCACCCTATTAGGGAAGCGTCCGTGGTCATGGTGGTCTTGGGTTGAGAGGGGTGGAAAGGGCAGCTCCAAAGTTTTGTCTCTGGCCTCATCCACCAAAGCAGGTCCTGTTTGCAACAATTGGTTATTAGTACCTCAAAACAGTGGGGGTGATGACTTGGGAACCATTGAGATAACAGAAGCCATTGAAGTGTCCTCTTCTGAAGTTTTGCAAGAGGCACTATTGGTATAGCAGCTGCCACGGATCCTAGGAGTTGAAGGACTTCCTGTGCTGAGGCTTTCTTTTGGCAGAGTATCACCCGGAGCTGAAGTCCCAGTCTTTGTAATCTGTGATGTGGGAGAGAAACTAAATAGGAGCGGGTGTCAAAAACTGCTCCTATGAACTCTATGGACTGGGTCGGAGTAAGATTGGATTTCTCCCAATTAACTGTTTTTCTCAATAGTCTCACTAGGGAAAGAGTGTATTTCAAGGCTGTTACCAACTGATGTTTGGTGGGAGCCTTAAGGAGCCAATTGTCCAAATATCGAAACACTCGGAATCCTTGCAGCCTCAAGTGAGCTGTGACTACTGCCATGCACTTGGTGAATACTCTGGGGGCTGTAGAGAGTCTGAACAGCAGAGTGCAAAATTGGTAGTGATTGGCCCCTAGCCAAAAGCAAAGTAGTCTCCGGGATAGTTTGTCCATTTTGATCTGGTAATAGCATCCTGGAGATCCATGGGCCACATCCAATCATTGTTTCCCAGGAATGGGAGAATGGACTGAACTGTAACCATACGGAATTTCATTTGGTTGACAGATTTGTTTAAATTGCTAAGATACAAAATTGGTCTCCAGTCCCCTGTCTTTTTTGGCACCAAAAGGAACTTTGAGTAGAATCCAGATCCGCATTGGTCTGGTGGGACTGCTTGGATGATTCTTTTTTGAAACAGCTTTTTATTTCTATAGCTGCTTCTTCCCTTTGACTGGGTGGAATGTCTGGAAGTCATGTAGGAGGTTTTGGGTAAACATTGAGGGGAACAGTGTAGCCTCTGGTTATAATATTCTGCACCCAACAGTCGGAAGTTATAGACTGCCAGGCAGCATGGTGCAGAAAGAAACAGCTTCCAGAAGAAAGGAATTGGGCCGCTCTTCAGGAGTGTTGGTAGGGCTGTCCAGAGAAAGAATCTCTGGGTCCCTGGTTATGTGGGACCCATTTGACTTGGTAGGGGCATCTTCCAGAAGAGTTACCCCCTCTAACCCTGGGGGTATACTCACCACGTGTGTTACGAAAAGGACCATGAGATTTTTTGTGCCACAACTTTCCACTCCTCTGGTTCCTGCAAAAGGAGCGCTGTGGAGTGAAGAAGTGTACACGGATTCCGGTGTGTAGCTTGCAAGACATTTCCCTGCGAGCTACATCACTGAAACCAAACGGCTGCAGCAGCACTTTGCCGTAGTGCAATTTGGCTGAAAAGCATAGCCGCTGCAGCTGTAATCTATGAACAGGCAGATACAGCCGTACGGGATGTGCAGCTCATGCCTTCGTCTCATTCAAGGAATGCATTTATTTAATTATTTATTTATTTTGTTGTCAGTCTGACAACAAAATAAATAAATAATTAAATAAATGCATTCATTGAATGAGAAGAAGGAATGCGTTACACATCCCGTACGGCTGTATCTGCCCGTTCATAGATTACAGCTGCAGCAGCTATGCTTTTCAGCTAAATTGCACTACGGCAAAGTGCTGCTGCAGCCATTTGGTTTTGGCAATGTAGCTCACAGGGAAATGTCTTGCGAGCTACACGCCGGAATCCAGTGTACACTTATGGCAGACAGGGTCGTGCTGTCTTTTTCACACCTGGCTAGAGTGTCCTTCACTTTAGGGCCGAACAGAAAAGAAGCTTCAACTGGAGCATTCAGGAAGGAAGACTTAAAAGTGTCTGGAAAATCACAAAGGCGCATCCAGACATGCCATCTCATCACTATGCCTGGATGCGCCTTTGTAATTTTCTAGACACTTTTAAGTCTGCATTCAGGAAGGAAGACTTAAAAGGGTCTGCAAAATCACAAAGGTGCATCCAGACATGCCGTCTCATCACTATGCCTGAACCCGCAGCTCTTGCCGCCCCTTCGGTTGCATGTGATATTAACTTCATGGACAAGTTAGAGATGGATTCCAGGGTTATGAGCTGTGAGGCTACTTTGTCACTTACCTCATCAGCCACCTGCCCTGAGAGAGAGATTAAATCTCTTTGGAGCCTTGTACAATGTGCCAAATAGTTCAAGGACCATATAGTAAAGGTTGATGATGCAAACACTCACTTTCCTAATCTATCCACTGCCCGTGACACTCTGCTGGATGGATGAACAGTCGGACTCTCTTCAGCGAGTTTCTTTTTTGTGGCCACCACCACCACCACCATAGCATCAGCTGGTAAACTCTTAGACCAATGAGGGTTTTCCTCAAGAGGGGATAGGAATTTATCTAGTCTCCTAGGGATGGGCTCCACAGAATGAGGATTCTTCCAAGCATGCTGCACCATGAGTTGAATTAGCTCATCTGCAGGTGGGGTCACCCAAAAGGTAGATGGTTGGGCATGGAAAGCCTGAAGAAAGACGGACTCCTCAGAGGAAGGGTTGGTGGACTTCCAGTCACCTCTCTGTTTCAGAATTTCAAGGATGTCTTTGAAGGAGACATAATCAGGAGGTGCCCATGGGTCCCCTTCCCCTTACGTAATCCATATCCTCACTCAGAGACTCCTCAGGGGAGTCTACATGCTTCTCTTGCATGACTTCTTCCATGAGGGCTCCTCAGTGGGGGCTTCTGAGGAAGACTCAGAATAAGGGTCGCCCTGCAACAGGGTCTTCTGCGGCTCTCGTGCCTGATGTCCCAGGGCAGTGGCTTGTGTCAGCTGCAGCTCAGGGGGAAGGGGTTTCTGGGGTTTTGACATCAGAGGAATGCTTCCTGAAGCAAGTGCCCCCTCCATTACCCAGAAAGCGGGTCCATCTAAAGAGGGATGGGAGCCCGGAACCGAGAAGGTCAACCTCGGAACCGAGGTCACACCCCACTCTGCTGAACCCACCTCCAAGGAAAGAGCATCAAGAAGAATGGGAGCTGACAGTGCCCCTGGCACTGTGAATGGAACTGTAGATGCTGTTGTAACTGTACTTGTCGCGGAAGAGCCCGTGACCCAATCCGGAACTTGAGGAAGGTTCAGTTCCAAAGATACCGAAGACCAAAGGGATGGTCCCGAGGCCATATTAAGGTCCACTACTGGCACTGAAACAGATGGTTCTGAAAAGGATGTCAGAGTTACAGACTTTGAAACCTGTAAGGTCAAAGGAAGAGAGTATGATGGAGTACTTGGAGAGACAGTCCCAGGTCTGGCAAGTGGATGCATCTTGGATGGAGTGGGAATCACCCTAGCTGTCAGTAGTTGATCCACAAGGTGTACCACATCAAGTTCTGAAATGCTTCTGGTGGATCTAGTGGATACCCCTGATGAGTCTGGATGGTCTAGGAAGGAACTATATATGTGTCCTAGGAAGGGGTTCACCAACAGGGAGTATAGGGTCCGTGACCTGATGTCCAACAGCGCCGTTGACTCTAGTATGGAGACAGGGAGCAGTGGGGTTAGTATTTGAGTGATCGTTACTGTAGATGGAGTCAGTGCCGAAAAAAAAGTCGGTATTAGAGAAGGCAAGGATGGCTCAGTCACCAGTGGAGTTGAAGTTATAGGTACCGAAGGAATGCTCGGAGCTGCAGTGGCACTTGGTACTGAAGAGGAGGAAGCAGTTATTGGAGCATCGAATGTCGGCACCGTGGACAATGTCGGTGCCAAAACAGGTGCCAAAGTTGATATAACAATTGATGGAACCAAGGTCGGTGCCGTGGCGATAGACCTAGGTTCCGGAGACATTTTTGGTATTTTTGACTTGGTAGGCTTGCCCAGGTCACCAGATGGTGAAGAGGGTACAGAATGCGGTCTTTTCCTGTCTTTTCTGGAAGGGGGGCCCTCTGTCACAGAAAGAGCCTCTGAAAAGGGCATCTTTAGGAGGCCCTTCAGAGTCAACTTGTTTTTACATTCATTTAATGTGCGTTGACTGAAACTTTTACAAAAGGAACATGGGCACTGCACCAAGAGATGGACCACCCCCAAACAATATACACAATCATCATGCAAGTCACTGTTAGGCATTTTCCTTCTACAAGTATGACATTGCTTGAACCCTGATGTAACTTTCTTCTCAGACATAATGAAGCACCCAGAAATTCACAGGTTGTAAGAGAAAGGAGAAGAGGTTTTTTTTTTTTTTTTTTTTTTTTTTTTTTTTTTAGGTAAAGAGAGGAGAGCATTCTGCAGCTATGTCAAGAATCTCAATGGCAACACCCAGATGATCTGCTCTGAATTACAGCACAATGGCACAAAAATTACAGAACCAACTGATATTGCCAACATCCTGGCAGGTAGGTTCAGTGCTAACTTTACCCCCCTCTCACCCCCTAAAGGGCCCATATCTATACAGGAAGAATGCAAAGTCTCTGTAATCACAACTTCACAGGTAAAAGCAGCACTCTCTAAAGCCAAAAACACAGCATCCATGGGACCGGACAACATCCCAGGCTACATTTTACATGAACTTCAGAATGAACTGGCTCCCCAACTAAGCAGCATGTTCAATCATAGCCTCACGTCAGGCTTTGTGCCCACTGAATGGCACACAGCAACAGTTATCCCACTCCACAAAGGGGGAGCCACCACTGATCCTGGGAACTATTGCCCTATTAGCCTGACGAGCCTGGTATGCAAGGCCATGGAATGTATCATCATGGAATTCATAAACAAAGACATTGGTAACCTCAAAACTCTAGACCCCACCCAGTTCAGGTTTGTGAATGGCATATCTTTCCTCCTGAACCTGGTCGACTTCTTTGAGGCAGTCACCAAAGCCGTGGACAAGGGTAAGGTGGTTCACACAGCCTATCTTGACCTCGCCAAGGCTTTCAACACCATCCCCCATTCTGGAATTATAGCTAAACTCACTAAACTATGTATAAATCCCTATGTCACACGATGGGTTGCCAACTGGCTCACTGACAGAACCCACACTGTAAAAGTTGCAGACTCCAAATCTGACTTCAAACCAGTGACAAGTGGAGTACCACAGGCTTCAGTCCTTGGACCTCTCCTGTTTGGTATCTATGTATCTGAAGTACAGGCTAACACAGAAGTCCTCTGGCTAATGAAGTTCTCATATGACTGCAAACAAGGAGCTATAGTCAAGTCCCCAAATAATGTGGACATCCTACAGAGGGGCCTCACTGAGACAGATGCCTGGTGTTGGAGCCATGGCCTCAAGCTCAATGCCAACAAGTGCATTGTTATCCCCTTTGGTAAAAACTCTGTACCCATGAACTACCACATAGGCAGCAGTCTTCTTAACGCCAAATGTGTGGACCTTGGGACCCAGGTGTACAGTAGTATCTCCTTTGATAATCACATTGCCACAGCAGTCAGGAAATCCTTCTACATGGCACACCTCATCACAAAAGTGTTCTCATCCAGGAAAAAAGGTCATTGCTCCCCTCTACTCAACACTCATTAGACCCATTATAGAGTACAATGCCCCTTTTGGAATGTACCTCACAATACATCTGCAGCAGCTGGAAAGGCCACAGAAGTACCTCTCAAAGAGAATTACTGGCCTCAAACAGATGCCCTACACTGATCGTCTCAAAAACTCCAGCTTTACTCTGTAGAATATCGCCTACTCCAAGGTGATCTCTGCCTAACATATAATGCTATGTCAAACCCAGAGCTGTTGGACATGCTACACCTAAAGAAATCCCAATCCCTCTGAGCTACATGCTCTATGGACCTAAACCTTGTCACCATAATAAACAGGACTTGCTGGAGGGATAGATTCCTGTCCCAGAGACATCCCATACTCTGGAACAGGCTACCCATCTATGTCAATCAAAGTTCCTCATTAACACTCTTCAAGAAAAATCTTGATGAGTGGATGGGAAATAGGAAATACACCTCAGGGATCACTTCTGTGGCTCTGCTCGACAGGGGCACAGGAAATTAACTTTCTTGGGTTGGCGTAAGCCAGGGAACTTTGTTGGCTAGGCTTACTTAGGCCCTTGGGCCAATAGCCTAGTACCTACCTATGCACCTATGAGACAATGAAAGAAATACCACTGATGGTATGAATGAAATACCCCAAAGGGTAGGGAGAAAGGCTGTACCACCAATGGTACCAAGATTACCAATAGGTAAAAGGATAAAAGGTTTAGCGATAAAGTACGAACAGTAAGGGTATATAGAAAGGCAGAGAGAAAAAGAATAATACACTCACTAAATACAAATGACAGTATAAAAGTCAAAAAAGTTGAACTTAGCTTGAGAGCTGGCTTACGCAGCTTTATGGCGATGTGGCAAATAAGATCTGAGATAACAGGGAAAAGGGTGTCATAGGTAAAAGCTTAGCTCAAGTGTTTTTGGCTGGTGCGAGCTTGATATAAGGCCGTCTCGAGTCCGAGGACAAAACCGATTCCCATCAGTGATGAATGGGATGAAGATTAACAACATCAGATCAAAATGTTATCAACTTAGTTTTTTTTGCAAAATCACTTATACCGTTAACACAAGGAGTATAAGTGGAAATGAAATTAACTGCAAAAGAAAGATGCTTCAGAATGTGATTAATAGACTTTAATCATATAACCTTTCCTACAACTAAGCCATAAGTATGTTTTTTTTTAACACCTTTGTTAAATTATCACTTAAGACATAGGGAAACATACATTAGCAGAAAATAAAATAAAACATATTACATTTTTTTCCATTTACGTACACTATAACATTACATATATTTTCTATTTTTGAAATTATCATCAGTCCAGCATTACATAAATTACTGTATTCCTGCCTTCCCTTAAACCTCACTCACCCTCCTCCTGAACATTATTCTGCATGCACTTTTCCCACAATTCCCATATATTTCAATGTGATTTGCTCCTTTCCTTTTCTAAATATTCCTCTTCCAGTTATTTTTATCTCTTTTATAATATTCAGTACCTGAAATACAGTTGGTTTTGACTTTGATTTCCATTTAGTAATTGCTTTTTTGGCAGCCAACGAAATTAAATTTAATAATTCAGATCCTGTATCCTAGCTCAAAAAAATAATTTCCTTAGTTACTGACATTCACTCACCCAATATTTCTGACAGTGCACTATGTAGGAACTTTTTAAAATCAACTAAAGCATTATATTCCAAAACACATACCAGTCACCCCTTTCTTCCTCATCACACCTCTAACATTTCCTATCTATCTGAGGAAAAATTCTTTGAAGTCTGCTTGGAATACAAAAATACATGCAAATACAACCAAGCAAAAATCGTAAACCTTCTGGACTTTGTTGCATGCTTCTGAGCCATATATATACCCTCCCACTGTTCACTTGTAAATTGCTTATCCAATCACTCTTCCAAATCTTTTCTAACCTCCTCTGATTGACTTATAGTTATTTTGCAATACCTTATATGCCCTTCTAATTATCCCTTCCATTGTCCTACTCATAAAATCCCAGCTTACAAATGCTTTCTCTGCATCAAGACCCCAAAACACCAGTGGGACTTTCTAACATTCTGCTTCACTCTGAATCATCATTGTTCTATTAATACCAAACACGAAACACAGCAATTTCAGTCAAAAATAGAATATAAAGTAAAAACTGGAAGCCACAGAAAGCCATCATAACCAGTAATCCACAAAGTTTATTGAAAAACCACAAGCTAAGTGCTTTCATCTTACAAAAAAAAATCTTCAGAACCTGACTTTACAAAAGCAATGTGAGTTCAAATACTGTTACAAATCAAAGTAAAAAAGACACACCATCATTCATACATCTCTCAGGATCAATCATGTGACCCCACAACTTGGAACATTAAAGACACATTACACCAAACTCTTGTATTAAAAACCACAATTTCCTTACATTAATATATACTCTTTAAAACACAGCCCTATGTGTACCTTTATGCTATTTAAATCATTTTATATTTTATTCAATCTTAATTTTAATTCGCTAGCTATGGAGATGTTTTCATTTTGTCCTGGCAAGGTTGTTGCATCAAACCTAAGCTGCCACATCTCTTGGTGCAGCAGTTTATTTTTCCAGTCACCTGGAAACACTTGTAATGATATTTTATCAGCAACAAAAAATGTAAATTTAGTAAAATTGCTACACGACATCGAGTGCAGCGCAAGTGCACTTTTGTTGTCTCCTTTTGATATACTGTATAGGTGCTGATAAACTCTCTTGTTCAGTGCATTGTTGGTTTTTCCAATATAAAAAGCCTGACAAGATGAGCATACTGCAAAATAAATAATTCTTTCTGAAGTGCAGTTGTATTTGCCATCTTTCGCATATCTAATTATTCTATCTTTGAGATACCCCTGGTAATCAGAATTAATATAACAACATTGATTGCATCTACCACACTTTCTAGTTGTAGGAAACACTCTATCATGTTGCACTGGGTTTCTTTCTAGAATAGTTTTATGATTGCTTCTCTTTTTGTATGTAAATGTGGGGGTCCTGCTACCCAGTTTTTTGATGTTCTCATCACAGTTTAATATATGCCAATTTTTAAAAATAATGTGTTCAATATTTTTAACATCCAGTGTGTAGTGCACCACCATATTTGTAGCCATACAAAACTAGGTTGCGTGTCTTGGGCATTGTTTAATACCTTAGTGAACCCAAATTTAATAATGGGTCCATAGATAGTGGATCGCTGACTTAACACAGATCTCGCTATGTTGTCCAGCAACTCACTAGGATAATCATGTTCTAAGAACATGCCCTTAATCAGGACAAATTCATCTACACACTTTGCATCATCAGATATTAATCTTGATGCTCTAATGTATTGACTTTTTACTATTCCCCTTTTTTTGATAATAGGGGTGGCAGCTTGAAAAAAATAGATGTTACAGTGTGTAGGTTTTCTAAAAATCCTGGTCGCAAAACCCCCCTCATCAAGTTTTGTAACTGTAATATCCAAGTAATTAATGTTGGTCTGCTCAGTTTGGTGGGTGAACTGTAAGAAATCTGTACTAGCTTCCATCTGCCCAAGAAATACATAGAATTCATCAATATTGCCATGGCATAAAATAAACAAATCATCCAAGTATCTAAAATATGCCTTACATAACTTGAACAGTGGTAACAAAAAGACAACATCCAACTCCCATTTAGAAGCACTCCATCTGCAAAGGTTGGTGTGCAGTTTGCGCCCATCATGACCCCAGAACTTTGTTTGTAAAATTCATTGCAAAAACATAAAAAGTTTTTGGTGAAAACAATGTCCATAAATTCATGAATGTGCATAGCGTCATTCTCAGATAAACCACTGTGTCACTTTACTATATCATCAAACCAAGTTAATCCTTATTCATGGGGTATAACTGAAAAAAAATTCTTGATATCATGTTATTAAAATACAATCAGTGCTATTAAAACTATGTAGTTTATCTAAAAAGTCCTAAGAATCTAGGATAATGTGGTCAAACGGCAAAGAAATATGGTTGAGTTGGGAATCAATAAATTTTGCCAGAGGCTGTGCAATGGAGCCCGCTGATGCCACTATTGGTCGTAATGGTGGATCACACACGTTTGAGTGTAGTTTAGTATTCCTCCAAAGATCCTTGGGATGGTAGGTTCTTTCACCATTAAAAAGTTGTGCAAATCCATAGTTATATGGTCGAATAACAAAAGTTCATCAAGCACAACCCAAATGCCTCTATACACAATGTTTATTTTGTTTAAAGATATTCTGCTGTAAACATTGGTGGCATTGAGTAATTTCAACATCCTACCTTGATAGTCCAAATTGTACATAAAAATTAATCCACCCCCTTTATTCGGATGCATGCATCTAATGTCTGTGTCCTGGGTAATAGCTGTTAATACAGATTTCTCCTGCGAGGACAAATTAAAAAATTGCCTGTTATTTTTACTTTGTTATTTATCTCTAATGTCCTGTTCACACACTCATTCAAAGGTCTGAGCTATTGGGTGCAGGGGTGGATTAGCAGTACTTTGGATTCACTAAGGTATTAAACAATGCCAAGACACGCAACCTAGTTTTTCTATGACTACAAATATGGTGGTACACTACACACAGGATGTTAAAAATATTGAACAGATTATTTTTAAAAATTGGCATATATTAAATTGTGATGAGAACACCAAAAAACTGGGTAGCAGGACCCCCACATTTACATACAAAAAGAGAAGCAATCTTAAAACTATTCTAGAAAGAAACCCAGTACAACACGATAGAGTGTTTCCTACAACTAGAAAGCGTAGTAGATGCAATCAATGTTGTTATATTAATTCTGATTACCAGGGGTATCTCAAAGATAGTATAATTAGATATGCGAAAGATGGCAAATACAACCGCACTTCAGAAAGAATTATTTATTTTGCAGTATGCTCATCTTGTCAGGCTTTTTATATTGGAAAAACCAACAATGCACTGAACAAGAGAGTTTATCAGCACCTATATAGTATATCAAAAGGAGACAACAAAAGTGCACTTGCACGGCACTCGATATCCTGTAGCAATTTTACTAAATTTACGTTTTTTGTTGTTGATCAAATATCATTACAAGTGTTTCCAGGTGACTGGAAAAATAAGCTGTTGCACCAAGTGATGTTGTATCAGCTTAGGTTTGATGCAACAACCTTGCCAGGACTAAATGAAAACATCTCCATAGCTAGAGAATTAAAATTAAGATTGAATAAAAGATAAAATGATTTAAATAGCATAACGGTACACATAGGGCTGTGCTTTAATGAGTACATATTAATGTAAGGAAATTGTGTTTTTAATGCAAAAGTTTGGTGTAATGTGTCTTTAATGTTCCAAGTTGTGGGGTCACATGATTGATCCTGAGAGATGTATGAATGAGGGTGTGTCTTTTTTACTTTGATTTGTAACAGTATTTGAACTCACATTGCTTTTGTAAAGTCAGGTTCTGAAGATGTCTTTTTTATAAAACAAAAGTGCTTAGCCTGTGGATTACTGGTTATCCTGGCTTTCTGTGGTTTCCAGTTTTTACTTTATATTTTATTGTTCTATTAATGTTATCAAATGTTTGTCTCCCCTTCACAAAACCACACCAACCCACATCTATCAATTTTGTAAATACCTTTGGTATTCTTTTAGCCAGTATAGACAAAAACACTTCATAATCACGGTTTAAAATTCAAAAATGAGACTGTATGAAACAGGATCTGATGGGTCTTTACCGACATTCCACCACAACTTTCTTGCAAGATGTTGGTGCTTTCCCTCCTTTTAAAATACTGTCAAAAAATTTTCCAGATGCTAATTACTTCCTTCCCTCCTAAATTCCAAACTTCTACAGGAATACCATCTGTTCCTAGAGACTTTCCTGCAGATTGTTCATCACTGTTTTTATCTCATCTCCTTCTATCTTAACTGTTAATTGTTGAGCTTCATCTTCCTCTAACCTTGGCATAATTAAATTTTCTATAAATATGTTAATTTGCACTCTTTCTTGATTTCTACATTTCTCTGTTTTAAACAAATTTCATAAAAGTTCTGAAATATGTCTAAAACTGCTACAGGATCTCTGATTATTTTTCTTGCTCGATAGGCTCTCTAAGTTTGGTGACAACCCTTTCACTTTCTGTTGCCTAAGTCATGGTGCTAAATGTTGTTATCAAAAAATAAATGCTTAACAGAAATCTTTCTAAACTCATACATATTATCTAAAACTCTTCTTTTTAGAACTCTGCAGTTGTTTCTTATTCTATGAGATTTTCCTTATTCTGCAGTAATTTAACCTTCGTCAGACACTCTAAATAATTCATATTCTTTTAAACCATATCTCCTTTTCTTTTATTTCTACCCTAATTTTAAACTTCATTTTCATTTTATTCCAGTCACTAGCTATAATCTTTAAAGAAATGTCTGTCCTCCCTACTAACTCTTGAATAATTTCCAAAAGCCATTCCTTAAATTCCTCTCTTTTTAACAAGTAGGTGAGAAAGCAACAGTGTCTCATTTTTACTTCATTACCCTGCATTTTTGTTTTACATTTTAGTGGTGTATGATCTGAAATACTTATTGGATGTGTGTCAAAGCTTTCAATTAAAAGCACACATGCTCCTGTGAAATATAATTTCTATCTAGTCTGGCCAAGTTATACCTTTGGGAATAATATGTCAATTCTCTCAGAGTTTCTGCTACTGAATTCATGTCTCCCATACCCAATATTTTCATAAATTTCTTCAGAAATCTACCCTCTTTTCTTATACTTCCCTTCTAGGTCCCCAGATACATCCTCACCATTGCAAATCAGGTTCCATTCCCCACCTATAAGTAATGCTCCCTGCTGAAAGCTGATTATTTCTCCTAATTTTTCTTAAGCTGAGTAATAGCAGGTTTTAGTGGAATATAAATATATGCCATCACAATCTTCCTCTCTTGCCAATAAGTCCCTTACTACCACAAAACAAACATTATTTCATTTTATCTTCTTCTATCACTATTGGAGCTCCTCTAGCAATTAGTATAATTTTCCCTTTACCTTTGTCCCTGATACTCTGCTGAATAGCCATCTTGAAATCCTTTCTTTATCAAATTCACATGCTCATTTCTTTCCAATATGTCTTCTGTAGCATTGTTATTTGGACTGTTCAATTTTTAATATAATTCAATGCTCTTTCATTTTTGTCTATACATGTAAGGCCATTTACATTCCAAGATAATATAGATAGTGTAGCCATTGTGATATGAACGTATTGTTTTTTCAAGGTGTATTTCCACATTTTGTGTTATAAGCACACATTAATGTTTAGTAGGCTGCTTTTTTACAAGTTGTTTCTTGTCATCTCCATTTGAACATATGTTACATTTTTTTAAGACTTTTCGTTTTAATGATAATCCTCAAACATAAAATAAATACATTTTCAGAACAGTCCCATAACCTATTAACTTAGAACACACACAAAAACTGTGCACATCATCAAAAAATGAAGTTTAACCCTCCTGACAGGAAAAACTGCCCCAAATTGACAGACATTACCCAAAATTAAGATTACTCATGCTAAAGGGGATGCTACAGTCTGTACTACCACTTACACTAACTGGTATCTGTTCCTTTTATCCCTATTCTCTTCCCAGATGTGGGAAATGGCATGTATCCTTTCAAAAAAGTACAATGGCTATCTTTAATAAAACTAAATTATACACTGTTCTATGGGTTCATAGGTAAGTACTAGGTTAGCTGCCCTTCTGAGACATGTTAATCCTAGCCAATTTCCCTTTTTGCACTCAAAATAACCTATCCCATTTGGTTATAGAATCCCCTAATGCATCCCATGCTCGATACTTATATATCACCCCTAATAAGTTCACTTACAGAAAACTCTGCAATGCTTTTCCACTATTCCAACTGCCTCCTGAGCCATCCAAGCTAAGAAAATAATATTTTCTTAATTAACTGCACTTGTACTTTTTATATAGTGATCACCACTGTTCTGAACAATTTTTAAAGTATTTATTTAATTTTGTGGCAAAAATAGTATTTTTTTCTGTTTGTTGACTTTTCTAGTCTGTGTGCCTCCAGATATATTTTGTAGAAGGGTTAATCAGCCAGGGACTTATTTGTTTGGTAGTAGTTTGTTGTTTATCTGCACTTTAGATCTGCTTTTTTGTACATTTACATTAACAGATTCCAGGGTCAGATATCTTGTGACACAAGGCATTTACCTGGTATCTTTCAGTTGGGAAGCACTGCTAGTTATCTGTTGTTTTATCTGTAATTGACAGCTGCTTTTGCTGTGTTTTCATTTACTTTTAGGGCAACAATATTAATTTTTCTTTTTGTTGTTTTTTTCTAACCTGTGTGCCTCTAAATCTCTTTGCAGAAGGGTAAGTTACCTAGAGGCTTGGTAGTTGTTTGTTGTTTAACCTGCAGCTGAGAGCTGCTTCTGCTTTGTTTTTACATTAAGAAATTCCAGAATCAGACATCTTGTGGCAGAAGTGCATGTCAGGGTGGTATAAAATGGGGAGGGGGTTAACTGGTCTTTCTGAGTTGGGAAGCACTGCAAGAAGTTCAAAGTGAGGTTGTTTATTGGATAGATGGCATAGAAGTTAGTTTTCAATCTTTTTTTCTCTGCACAGAGCTTTCCACTGGGTAGCAGCAGTTAGAAGTGCCCTGTATAGTAGCAAACCCCTAAACAGTAAAATGTATCTATAAAGTTAGAATTTAATCCAAAGCTTGATAAACAGGATGGTGTTGTGCTGAAATAAATTTAAAGCAGCTAGCTTGTGCATAAAATATTTCTAGCATATCCTAGTATTATATAAAATCTTACCCTTAACCCCAGAAGCTACCATAGATGACACCTGTTAAAACCCAGTCCTTAATCCTAAACAGCCAAGCTTATTACAGGACCTGACAACATGGATGCAATTTCCAAATGTCTCTGTGGCCAGCTTGGTAAATTTGGGCATCCTAAGTCAATGTAACAATTGTCACATTTTCAGACAACCAGTTAACCATTAAAGAAAACAGCACAGTATATGAAAGATACTGAAGGCAAAAATCTTGCATACAGCCGAGGTTGTTAGGAATACCCACAGTACATCCCTCACACATACCATTGGCCACACACACAAATTGTCTTATGCTGAGGCACTTAAAAGAAACCATCCCAAATCTCAAAGACCTCCATATCCACCTAATTGCACCACTGCTCCTCAGCAATCACTAAAGCACACACCACAAGAAATGCCAAATATCTTATATAAGCCTGCACCTAATGGTCCCCCAAGTACAATGCCCATAAGGCATGCATACATTTTACCTAAAACTGTTGTCATTTAGCTGTCCCACTCACCAGGATGGATAAGGTGATGATATTGGCTAGTTGCCTATCTAGAGCAAGGATCCACAAAATCTCGCACACTCTCAAGTTGTTGTACCTCACGTATCAATATGGTTCTATCATAGTCCATGTGGGTATAAATTACCTGAAACATAACTCACTGGACTATATTTAAAGAAATAAAATGGATCTCTTGAAATATGTGTCACAGATAGGTATGAACCTTGCACTGAGCAGTATACCACTTTTACCAAGGATTATGCCACAGTATAAACACAAAATGACTGATTTTAATAATTAGTTTCTGGTGTCACTCCAGGGGATCCAATATCTATCAGTGTAGAAGAACATGGTCAAAAGGTCACACTGCTTTGCCAAGGATGGGTTGTACCTGCCCCCTATCCCCAGCTTTCAGATACTGACTAAAACTTTATTCGCCCATTTAGAACCTTTTTTTTTTTAGGCTATGCCAAAATGACAAAACTACCAACATAGCGAAAAAGTCTACAAGCAACCTTAAGGTGTTACTGCTCAATGTTCACAGCCTGAACAATCTCCACACCCTTCAAGCTCTCTTCACTCTGGAAAATGTAAACATCTGTGACATGACAAAGATTTGGTTTAAGATGCAGAAAGTACTCTAGAGAAAGTGCAAGGCTATGGTATCTTCCACACATTTAGACCAGCAACAGCACATACTGGGGCCAATGGTAAGGCTGTTTCAATCTATATTAGTAACAAACATGCCTCTAGGTTGATTAAACAGGGTAATACTATGGAGCTCATCCACTTGTAAGTCACCATAGGTAAGGTCTCTCACCATATCATGGCTAGCTACAAGTTACCACCTATGCCCCTAGATTCTCACAACTCTTACCTAAACCCATTAGAGGTGCTCACTATCTAAGCAAACACCCTTTTAATGAGTGACTTTAACTACCCCTCTATGACTAGGAAATGTACGCTGCTTCAAACTCACAGGCACAATGTTTCCTGGACTTTATTAACACAAACATCCTGGAACAGATAGTGCACACTTCCACCAGAGGATCAAACATACTGGATCTAGTACTCACCAACCCCAATGTCACATCCTCACTAATGAGATTGCATCACAAAGCTGTCTCATTTGAAGTAAAAATTAACCCAGAAAATCCAACTAAACCAGTAACATTTAGAAACTATTCAAAGACAAACTACAACCTATGAAGTGACAGTTTGTTTAAATTCAAGAGTCCCCCCAACCACGAGACCACAGTTGCCTATGCAGAATAATTCACATAGTCATTATACAAACATGTGAATGGCTGCATACAGGTTGTAGTACCTATCCAAAATAAACCCAAAACAAACACTAAAAACAAACTCCACTGGTAGAATACTTACCTAAACAGGGTACATAATAAAAGGAAAACTCATGGCCAAAATCAGTAAAAGCAACTCCCTTAAAGACAAGTGCTCCCTTATACAACTCAAAAAGAAACTAAGAGGTCTAATTAAGTCCATCAAGCCCAACTATGAGTTCAGAATAACCTTGCAAGCTACTGACAATCAGAAGGTCTTCTTTACCTATGTCCAGAACCTTAGAAGCTACATACAACAGTGCACTGAACTGGTAGTGAACAGTACCACCTACACTGATCAGGGTGACATAGCAAATCTACTGGCTGATAAATTCAGCTCAAACACCACTCCCCCCCCCAACCCAGCTCTACCAAGTGAAATCTCCTCCAACATACTTCCCCCAGCTATCAGCAGGTCCAGGTGCTAGCAGCGCTTGCTAAAGCCAAGAACACTGCATCCATGTGTCCTGACAACATCTGCTGTTGCCTCTTGAACACTCAAAAATATGACCTATAAGGACCACTTGAGGCAGTCTTTGACTACGGCTTTAAAACAGCCTATGTTCCAAGTGAATGGAGAACTGCAACAGAGTTTCCCCTCTACAAAAGTGGGCCATTAACTGACCCAGGGAAGTAAAGACTCTTCAGTCTAACAAGTCTAATATGCAAAGCCACGGAACAAATTATCATGGAAATGATAAACAAAGACACTCTCAACCTACAGACACAGGAACTATCTTTGGCTTTGTTAAGGGAAAGGCATGCCTACTTAACCTGGTAAACTTCTTTGAAAGGGCCACCAAGGCAATGAATGAGGGTAATATTGTGAATACAGCATATCTTGACCTGACCAAACCATTTGATACAATACCCCACTCAGGCATTGTTGACAAGCTCTCTGAGATAGGTGTAAACCCTTACATAACTTGCTGGATTGTTGGGTGGCTCACAGACAGAACCCTAGAAGTCCAGATTGATGAGATCATCTCCACCAAGAGACCATCACCAGTGGAGTACACAAGGCCTCCGTGGTAGGCCCGCTCCTGTTTGGCATCTACATCTCAGAAGTCAAGGCTAACGTTAAAGACAATTAGCTCACCAAGTTCACAGATGACAATAAATTGATAGCTCTCACAGACCCCCCCCCCCCCCAAGACATAAGCATCTTGCAAGTGGGCTTAACACAGACGAATGACCAATGCCAAAGCCATGGCCTAAAACTCAACGCCAAAAAATGAATTATAATGCCCTTTGGGAAACTTTCAATACAAGTTAATTACTCCATCAATAAAACGCCCCTAACTGTCGACCCTGTAGTAAGGGATTTGGGAACATGTGTAAAGAGCAATCTAGCCTTTGACCAACATGTTAAGATGATAAGAATATCATTGTATGTTACCCTACTTATAGATTAGGGTAATGCATCCAGGTCCAAGGAAGTTATAGTACCACTCTTGCTCTTATCAGACCTATCACTGAGTAAAATGCCGCCTTTGGCATGTATGTAGCCATATACATGCAACAGCTGGAATGCCCACAAAGGTTTCTCACCAAGAGAATTCAGAGCATGAATACCTTGTCTTACACTGATCACCTAAAGGCTCTGTCTCTGTAGTCAATCTCCTACAGGCTGATGAGATGTGATCTTTGCCTGGCTTACAGGGATTCCTTAAACACAGCCCTGATGGATCTATTGCACATGTGCAAAACAAACAGCACCAGAAATACAAGATCCAGGGATCTGAACTTTGCTTGTGGCATAAAAAGAATGTGCTGGAGAGACAGATATGTGTCTCAAAGGATGCCCGCACTATAGAATAGGCTGCCCGTCCAAGAGAAACAGAGTTCATCCCTGACCCTATTGGCCCCATGACCTTTATGGACAAAGACCATCAATAACAAAAGTATTATCCTAACTAACACCCCCCTACTAATCCTTAGCGACCTGCCTACTTACATGTCTCCATAGGATACTTGGAACCCAAATGGTTTGGAATCATGGCGGTGCAGTGGTACAGAGGTTAATGCTGTCGCCTCACAGCAAGAGGTTCTCTGGTTCGATTCCCGGCTGGGGTGCCTTCTGTGTGGAGTTTACATGTTCTCCATGTGTTCGTGTGGGTTTCCTCCGGGTACTCCAGTTTCATCCCACATTCTAAAGACATGCTTCTGCAGCATTTCTCCCCGGGTCTCTGCTGAAAACAGGATCTGTGGAACCTAGTCAGACTTTCCCGGTCAACAAATGTTAAATAAATAAAATAAAATAAAAATCATGGTTAGGCTTGTAAGGACCCTAGTGGTCGTTATCCTAGTAACACCCTATCAACCTATGAGAATATCTGGGATCATACCATAAGAAATTTCAGGGGATCCATGCATGGGATAAATCATTTAGGGACTGTCTCTGTCCATTAATAATTCAGGGGACAGACCTGGGGTAAATTTTCTATTTCAATCCATAGATCTAAGATACACTTGAAAACAGACAGGGATGACATTTGTTTTATGTGGATGGGAAGTGTCTTCATCAGCAGTGGTATCCACTGTGAAATATACCTGTTCTTTCAAACCATTCTGTTGATGTTGCATTAGAGATTTAGATGTCTAAAATGAGTATTTCCAATACCATACGACCTGGTGATGTGCCAGTAAATCCATCAGTAATGGGTCAGATGATGCCTTCTATGCCAGACATAGGTCACCTCTTAGCAGTCTGCAGGATACTGAGTATAATGACATGGCTTTTAGTTAGTCCATGTAGAGGCATGTAAATGCATTGTTTTAAATATATTATATATTAAGGATAGCTCATCTCCATTCTGTTGATGTTGCAGAAGAAGTTTAGATCCTTATAACAAATATTTTTGATACCATACAATTTGCTGATGTCTAGTAAATCAGTTGGTAATGGATCAGATGATGCCTTGTATGCCAGACACAGATCATCTTTTAGTATTTTGCAGGATCCCGAGTATAGTGACATGGCTTTGTGTCGGTCCATGTAAATGCACTTTTAATAATTTCAAACAATATTCTTCGCTGAACTGCTTGATCTTGTACCTTTACATTTTGCATTTCCCTCAGGAAAGAATGCTCAGAACTCTCAATATTATTTGCCTGCTTTGAACATAGTTCATCTCCATGGAATCACAGTCAAAAATGACAGAGAGAGAAAAAAACACCAATAACTCTGCAGTTGCATGAAGGAATCTGTGTCAGTTTCACTCAGTACAGAACAAAATGTACAACTGCTTTCAGGTACAGACTTCTTCACACCTACTAAACCTTTGATAATAGAGAAAAACAATCTAATGCCATGGCACATGCAAGAAACTTAATACTTCCCATCCCTTTCAACATTTCATCTTATTTTAAAAATCTGCTTGCTTACAAAAACATTTGTTTATAGATTAAGCCAAGGACATTAATCCAGGCATTCACCTTTGCAAAATAACAGAAAACATCTTAACTCTGTCCATAATATAATCAGTGTACCCCCACCCCAGCAGCTCAGGATCACAGGATATTAACTTAAAATTGCTTTTGTCCAGCCTATCTTCTCTTATAAAACTGTAAAGCCTATAGTTCTTACAACTTAAAAAAGTAATTTTTTACTTTAATATATTTATCATATACAACAATCATTGAAAAGACTCCACCCGACACCCACATTTAAAATACCTCTGACTATATACTAAGCTAAATTGGTTTACTATATACCATGCAGTTTATATCATGATATATATGTTCTACAGATACTACTGAGAGCAAAAAGTGTTTTACTTGCAGTTACTTTTCCCTTTTAGTGTCCTTCTAGACATTAATGATATAAAATGGGGTATCTACTTTACAGTCTACCCACGTTTAACAAAGTCAACAGAAGACCAATCTTTCTCAGCCACTTTCTCTTGCAAAGCAATATTTCACAAATCTCACACTTATTCAATAATTTTAGTATTGCTGGTCATTTTTATTTTTATTGTATTTATTTTACATTTGTTGACTGGGCTAGTCCAACTGAACACATGTCCATTTTCAGTAGAGGCCCGGGGAGATAAGCTCCAAAATTAAGCTAATAAAACAGGACAACAAAACTAAAAAATATTTAGATACATTGTTGATGGAGATTTTCATCAAAAAACTAACTTTAAAGAAATTGACTACAGAGTTTAACAAAACAATGCAGTACTATTTACATGGTAAAGGGTTTGACATTCATCATAAGGTAGGTTAGGAAAGAAGTAAGGATTGAAATAAAGTATTACGGTTGTTTAATAAAATATAACACTAAGATAATAAAAAAGTTTGCATATATACACCTAAACAAATAATACACTCAAAGTAAAAAGACAGTTGATCTATATACAAGGTGGAGCACTTGTGCTGTTCATCTCCATCTCCCAATACCAGACTCTGGTTCAAGGCCAAGGTACTCCTGATTCTTCTAGTCAATTTCTCTGCTTTTATTCTGCCTCTCAATCATTTTTTCTTTGTAACATTGGAAAAGGCTTTGCTGGCAAAGTCTGTTTATGAGCTTTATTGCCAGAGAAATGAGAAGCAGAGTCCCTTTATAATTCCTCTGGCAATAAAGCCAGAGGAATGAGAAGCAGAGTCCCCTCCTGTTTGATGGCTCACATTTTGTTGGATAAATGTTTGTGCTTCCTCCTAGGCAGTTCTGCATCAAAAATGTCTTTCAGCCTCCAGGAAAAAAAATATTCTGAAGACAGATGCATACAGCAACTTAAATCTCACACCTACCTCTTGACATTCTCTGATTACTGGGATACATTTGCTACTCTTCTGTCCGGTATATAGTGAACAATGAGTTTCCACAAACACTCTGCTGTTTTCAATTTTTAATACTTTTCCCTTCTGCCACAGTTTTGTCAGGATCAACTCTTTCTGCTGGTATGATTGCATCTAAGACAGGTCTTGGCTGTTTACTCATGGCCAGGTTTGAAGCATATACTCTATGTATCCTTTCAATTAGCAAATCCTGCTATGGAATGCCAGTCCAGTAGTTTATTTGTGCATTAATACAATGAATACAGTCTTTTCCAACCAGTTTCTACAGTACAGTAGAAAATCTGAGATTTTCTCTGCACACTGTGTCATCTAACGCTAAAAGTTTTCTGAAATAGCTCAGCTTAAGAGGTCAGCCGTTTCTTCATTTCAGCCTCTGATTTTTGCAGTTTTATCAGTTCACTTGAATACCTAGTTAAAGCTTCTTCCATCTTCCAGTCTTTTGCTATTTGAATTGATATACTCTTTTAATGTTTCAGTTATTTTAATCAGCTCTGAGAATATTTGATTTATTTTTACCTCTGAATTACTGTAAGCCATCTGTTTTACCAAAGCTGAAGCCTGAAATGCTTTTTTTTACTGAACAGCTGCATGACTCTTTCCAGTCATTGCTTTCTCTCAACCTTTTCTAGTTGAGTTTTTTACAAGTTCATTTTTGGTGGCATTCAAAGAATGTACTGGCCAGCCTGTAACTGCATTTTCCTCAAACAAGCAAAAGTATTAGCTCTTATTTCTCAGTTTCTTTTTTCACACTGGAAGAGCTGAAATTAAGCTGCTGATCAGTGTGAAGCCATCATGGAAGTTTCCCTAATTAGACCAATTATTGAGTACAATGTCCACTTCAGGATGTACCTTTCTAGATATAATAAGCAACTGGAAAGGCCCCAGATGTTCAAGTACCTGAACTAACAGGTAAGGCCTGAAGCACTATCCCATTATTTGATTTCTTATAGGCTCTTGTAGGGTAATCTATGCCTTGCTTTCTGCTCCAAGTTCCTTGTCCTTATTGATCTCCTAAATCCTAACAAATAGAATAGTTCCACTACTACCATAGATAAGGACTTAAATGTTCATCAGCACATACATATGGTGAGAGACAAATATATTAACCAATTCCTAGCCCACTTCAGGACTACACTTATCCTCCTCCAGGTTAAATAAAGTAATACCCTAGATTCCTTCAAATTAAGCCAGGATGAGTGGATGGTTACCCATATATTTACATCAGGACTAACCTGCTTTGCCCTTCTTCAGAAAGGGGTACAATATGAAGGTGGGTACTAGCAAAGCATAAATGGTCTTGTAACTCTGTTGCCTTGTGTTTCCAATGATCCATCATATACAACTCCATAACTGTATATATATATATATATATATATATATATATATATATATATATATATATATATATGTTCATGCATCTGAACATATAAACATAATGTATGCAAAGCCAGCATACACTACATTAATACATTAGATAAAAAAATCTGAGTTGTCATTTGTTACAATTCACATGCATATCAGACACTGTTTACTTCATCCCTTTAATAACTCCAAAATTTGCAGCAGTGTAGTGTAAGACAGTCACTGAGATTACAAAAAAGTTTTAGCACAGGGTAGCATATTACACCGGTCATTTATCCATACCCTATTCCAAAAAGAAGGGCTCTGACCATCCTTAACTGGCATATGTCAATGAGCCCAGAGAAGCACTATAACCACTTCCAAAATGTGAACTGAGATCACAAAGCTGCAGCACTTTATTACATCTGCAATGTACATCAGTGAAAATCCCACTGAAGTCTATGAGTAGTTGTTATGTTGCTAAAGCTCCACATGCAAGAGGGAACTGCTACTGCAGGTAATACACAAAGGAAGCCACATAGCCTGCAGTAACAAATCCTACATACAGGTGGAGCTGTAAAGCTAAGGGGAGGGGAGCTGTTGTGGCAGCATCCAAGGACCTCATGAATGTGCAGTAATATAGTGTGTGAGTCACCCTTGAATTTCAGAAACAAATATTTAGTTATGCTTGCCAGATGTAAATTATACATTATGGGTAGACATGCACTCACATGCCCATCTCTTTCTGAGGAATGTAAGACTATATGTATGACAGTCATGGTACTTGCCATTCATGCTTTCTTATATTAGTCATACAGGTGGTGCTGTCATACAACTTTACTTCTGGGACCTACAGTTCCACCTATATGACAGCAGTGACTGTGACACTGCCAGCCCAGCTATCTGGAATTTTGTAAATAATTCTATGTCATTTGTGAATACTGATATGATTTATACAGAACTGTATGTTACATATTGATCTTCAAGAATGTACCCACAGCATACACTGCTGGAACACAGAAGATTAACCTGCAAAACTTAAGAATAGTTGAGGTTAAGTTACTTTATAGTTGGGCCGTAAACAAGAGATGTTATCTCTCACTTTCAATGCAGAAGCAAACACAATGTCTAGAGCTAAACATTTTTCTATTGTCTTGAAAGAAAAGTAATTACTAGGTTTAAAATGTAAAGTGTTTTATTGCTTTATGACTTCCTAACAGCTACACAGTTCTGAGCAAACATCTGAGAGATATGTATTTCTCATACAGGAATGTTAAATTCAAGCTGACCCAGCAATAATATGTGATACTGATTTAAGAACTCTCTCAGCGAGAGATTGTGCATTTTGTGTTTTGTCTTTGACCTGGAAACATCCAATCATCATCACATCTGCACTTTGCTTGTAAGACTTAGGGCATAGTATCTTTTTTAGATATAGATAGGAATATAGTAAAGATTAGTTTAGATGTTTTCTGTATTTATTTGAGAAAGTCCTGCAATGTTGTTTTAAAATATTTTCTGTGATTCTAAACTCTGAAGTAACTGTGTTTGTTTTCTGAGTATTGTCTTGTTCTTTTATTATTTGTTATTAAATATATTTAAACCTATCTTTGTGGCTGATATTTGTGAGACATATTTAAGCTCTCAGAGTATTTGCATATGTATTTGTTGACACTGTACATGCCATTCCTAAATAGACTGGTGTTTGGTCAAAACTACCATTTGGATACTAGTAAGATTACACAGTAGGATTGGACACCCTTTGTAAGGACCTTGTAGCAGCTGAAATGTAGGGGTTGGTGGCAGTGATACCAACCTTATAGTTTAGGCAGAAGGTGGCATAGCTAGTAAACCTGTGCCAGCCTTCCCGATGAGTGTCTGTGTGTTTGTATATAAATGAAATCTCAAAGTGTGTGTGTGTGTGTGTGTGTGTGTGTGTGTGTGTGTGTGTGTGTGTGTGTGTGTGTGTGTGTGTGTGTGTGTCAGCTACTTGGGCAGGGACACAAAGCACTGGTTGGTCAGAGAGGGTGCTGGAGGTCTTGGCTTGGCCCCTTGCTGAGATCTTTACCCTATAGCTGTGCCAGTGGGCAGTCTTATTGGGGATCTGGAGAAAGAGGGAGAAATCAGCCCCAGACTGACTGTGATCTCTATGTGCTCTTAAGGGAAATTGCACTTTACTGTGTGTGTAATCGTCATCCATTGTGTACATTCCTCACTGTTGCCAGTGGTGTGGATTGAGGCTCCTTGATTACTGGGCCAGTGCAGGGGTGTCACAGTGACATTGCAGAACACTGTCATATGGTTGAACCTGTGGCATCAGATGACTTATGGTGGATTTGATGCCTCTGCCAAGGCCTTAGTAGTGCTCAGACTACACCAGGAACTGGTAAATAGATTCACTACCATGGAATGTTTCAAATAAAGGAGCTATGTACTTACTCTAACGTTCCGTCTTTTGTTGTCCATTTTCATTCTGGGTTTGGATCCGATCCTCCAATCTGACTTGGCAGTTACTTTAGCTTGTGGCCACCAAAAATCTCTCAAGTTCCTCCCTTACTCATAATGCACCAACCCCTAACATACCTCAGATCTTGTTTGTTGTTTTACCTAAAGAAGGAAGTGCTAACTTATGTATCCTTACAAAAGAAACAATATCTGGAACTCAGTATGAGGGACTGTGGTGTCCTTATATGCTCTCGTTCTTCCAGAAATCATCTGTGAAAAAGGTTGGGGGTTGGTGGGTGGGAAGTTGAGGAAGAATGAAAATGGACAACATAGATGGAACATTATGGTAGTGCATAACTTCTATATCTGATGTTGTCAATTTTCATTCTATCCTCAACTGTTGGGAAAGAGTCCCCAGCTACCTAAAATCCTGTATGGAATCTAAGGAAGGATATTCTTAAGCACAGTTGAGCCAAAGGCTACTCTTCCCCTTGAGACCAGATCCAGTTTGTAATGAGTGATAAAGGTAAGAGGACTGGCCCAGGTTGCAGACGCACATATGTCATCCATGGAAACCCTAGATAGAAAGACAGAAGAATGCCATGGACCTAGTTGAATGGGCTCTTAAAGGTTTTGGCAGGGTTGGATCCAACTTGTTGTAGACAAATGATATGCATCCCATCAGCCAACTGGCTAAAGTCACCTTTGCAAATGATTTGCCCAATTTAGAATCTGCAAAGGAAAGAAATAATTGATCTGTCTTCCTAATTTCATAAATGCAATATATATTCACCTTTGTTTGTAAATTTAGGAAAGAATATTGGCAGATTAATGGACTAGTTAATACTGGATTCTGACACCACCTTAGGAAGGAAAGAAGGGTTGGTATGTAATGATACTCTAGCCTTATGAAAAATCAAGTAGGGTGGTTTAGAGGATAATATTTGAAGTTCTGAAATTCTTCTAGTGGAAGTAATGGCCATTACAAAAATAGTTGACCAGGTCAGGAAGTTAAGATCAAATTTTTCTGCTGGTACAAAGGGGGAACAAGTTAAGGCCTGCAGTACCAGATTTAAATACTGTTGTGGAGGAGGATCTTTATAGGAAGGTCTCAGTAGTCTCTCAAAAATGCTTTACAAGGCTTAGATGAAGCCAAGGAACATTTCTCAAACTCAATATGAAAGTTGGAAATTGCTGCTAACTGAATTCTGATTGTTGAGGAACTAGCCCCCTCTTTAGAAATAGTTGCCAAAAACTCAAGAACATTTTGTAAAGGAGCTGAGAAGAGGTCACTGCATTTCTGATGTGCCCCAAAACAAACCTTTTCCATTTACTTCTGTAAAGTTTTCTTGTAGAAAGGCTTCTGCCCTATGAGAAGATAAAAGTACATGATGAACAGGGGAAGAGAGCATTAACTGTCTAGTTATTAACAGAATTGGAGAAACCGCGCTATTAGCCTGAGGTCTGAGATATATGGATGAATCATCCCTGTCGGCTGAGGAGGAGATGAGGCCAAAGGAAGGTTGAACAAATCTGCCAAGGCCGGTAAGGTAAAATGAGGATGACTTTGCTCTTCAACCAGGCAGCTTTCTGTAGAAATTTTGGAATTAGGGGAGTTGATGAGTAAGCAGAGAGGAGACTAGGGGGCCAGTCATGGAGTAGAGCATCCCTCTGTGATTCCCTCGGCAGGGGTATCAGGGCAAAGAAGCTGCTGCACTTGCTGTTTAGGGCAGAAGCAAAAAGATAGCAGCAAGGCTGGCCCCATTGATGGAAGATTATTTCTGTCACTTTCATGATGAGAGACCACTCATGAGGTAGTAGAGTAGACCTGCTCAATTTGTCTGCTATCGCGTTGAACTTCCCCGGCATGTGTATTGCTATCAGAAAGCAGTTGGAAGAGCCTACCCATAGCCACACTGAGGGCCTCTTGACACAAGGGATAAGATCTGGATCCCCCTGTACCAGACTACTAACATGTTGTCTGTATCACAATTGTCCTGAAATGGAGAAAGTCTTGGAAGGCCTGCAATGCTAATGCTGTTATCTCCAGGACATTGACATGTGCATTGGCCTCTTTGGGGAACCAAGTGACTTGGACTGCCTTCCCTAAGAAATCCCCCCCACCCCAATCTTGAAAATGTCTGTGGTCACTACAGCCTTGGGCTGAAGGAGAATTAAAGGGTGACCTTGTAGAACTTGATCTGAATGAATCCACCACCAAAGGTATCGCTTGCACCGTAAGTGATTCTTATTTGGACTGACATGGGTTGATAAAGAACTAACTATTGTGTTGCTAGAATTCATTGAAGAATTCTCATATGAAATCTTGCTAGAGGAACTAAAATTATGGCTGCTGACACTGACTCCAGAGCTTGAAAAATCAACCAGGCTGAAAGCTTGGTACTGTGAATTATTTTTCTGACCCAGAATCTGATAGTTTGTACTCTTGAAACAGGAAGGGAAGCTGTCAATGACATCATGTTGAAAACCGCTCTTATGAATTCCAATGTTTGAGATGGTTGTAACTGAGACTTGTTGCAATTTATGGTTATCCCCAGATGAGAGCAAGTCTGGAGTCGTGATCACTTGCTCTTACTAGAAGTTGCTTGGTTGGGGTGGTAATGAGCGAGCCATCTAAGTATGGAAACACTTAGAATCCCTGCAGTCTCAAGTGAGCTGTTATCACTGCCATGCATTTGTTGAACACCTTGGGGGCTGTGGTGAGCCCAAAGGCCATTGCACTGAACTGGTAGTGACTGTCATCCAGCTGGAAATGTAAATACCTTCTGGATTGTCTGTTAATTTTTATGTTATATTACACATCCTGCAGGTCTATGGAGCACATTCAGTTGTCCTTGCCTAAAAAGGGTAGAATGGACTGAACAATGACCATCCAAAACTTTGTATGTCAAATCGCTTTGTTCAAAACACTGAGATCCAAAACTGGTCTCCAGTCCTCTGTCTTCTTTGGCATGAAAAAAAATCTTGAGTAAGTTCTGGATTCTTTCTGGTCTGGTGGGACCTCTTGGATGACTCTTTTTTCTAGCAGCTTTTGTATTTCTAGTGCTGCTTTTCCTCTGACTGGGTGGAACATCGGGAATTTTGTATACAGGTGGAAGTGGTAGGGTAAAAGGAATTACATAACCTCTGGAAATAATCCTCTGCACCCATGTATCTTTTGTTATACTTTGGTGCAAGAAGAAATTACTCCCAACTGTTTCCACAGTTGGACAATCAGGCCTCCTTTCAGGAGCGCTGGTAGCATCTATCAGAGAAGGAATTTTTGGACCAGTGGTGCTGTGGGCCTCCTCTGCTGCATGGGCATCGTCATCCATTGAGTTCCCCCCTTTGTCCCTGGTGGGGACTATCTCCACATGGATCTTGGAAAAGATCCCAGGACTTCTTGTAACACATTTTTCGACCTCCTTGTTGATTCCTAGAGAAGGATCTTTGAGGAGTCGAAAAACATTCTCCCACTGCAGAGAGGGTCTTTCCATCTTTTTCAAACTGGCAGAGTCTATTTTTAACTTTAGAGCCAAACAACAAACTGCCTTCGAAAGGGTGCATTGATGAATGAGGACATGAAGGACTCAGCAAAATCACATAAGCACATCCAGGCATGTCTTGTAATGGAAATGCCTAAACCCACTGCCCTTGCGGTATCATCAGCTGCATGCAAGATAAGCCTCATTGACTAATTAGAAATAGCCTGTAGGGTAGGCAAATGAGGCCACAGAAGTCAGTCTTAGCAGAATTGGTCCCAGAAAGGGATTTTGACAGTTCCTTTATCAAATACCTTTGTATAATCAACCTAAGGGCAAAAGTCACTAAAGCATACACATGCTTCCCAAATCTGTCCAACACCCTAGACTCCCTGTTAGGGGGATGGGCAGAGGAACTTTGCTTAGCAAGTTCTTACTTTGTGGCGACCTCCATGACCATAGCATCTACAAGCACTCCCTTGCTCCAGTTTTCCCCACCTGCAGGTGGAGCCAGAACCTGATCTGGTCTTTATAGGACTGGCTCAAATGAGTCAGGCTCCTTCCACATCCACCTAGAGATCAAGTCAATAAGCTCATCAGTGGGCAGAGTAACCCAGAGGGTAGAAGGGCCAGCTCCAAAGGCTTCCAGGAATACTGATTCCTCTGGAGAAGGGTTATCGGAAGACCAACCACCCCTCTGCTTAAGGATCTCAAGATTGTCTCCAAATGAAACACCTTCAGGTGTTGATCTTGGAGACCATTCTCCTTCATCAAAATCAGTGTCTTTGGTGACTGACTCCTAAGGGGAGTCCAAGTACCTCCTCTTGCACTTCCTGTTCCTAGGGACTTCCTCAGTGGGATGCTCCGGTAAGGTATCAGAAGAGACTGTAAAACCCTGCTGGGTAACCTGAAGACTTTGGCCTGGCTGTCCCAGTGGCATAGAATGATGTAGCTCAAGGTGCAGAGACATCTGGGATCTAGAGGGAAGATCTGAGAGGGCAGGATCCATCTGTCATGCTGGACCAGAGGACACCTTCTTCACTACTTCAACGGCAGATCAGTCTGGGGAGAAGAAAGACAATGGAGCCAAGAATCCAGACTTCTGGCCCATTGGTTCCCTCTACCCTGAAGGCAATCTACTTGAGGTAGAAGTCAGAGCACAGCTGTTTACCAAGACTCCTAGGGGTAGAAACGGCTCGAAAAACTTCATGAGTCAACTCTAATGCTTCAGATCCAACAGGGGTGCTTTGGATCCAAGAGTCATCTGGTTCCATGGGCATCTGAGCCGATGTACTCAGAGATAGCTTCAGATCCAAAGATAAGGATATCTTTGGATCAGAACGAGATGGACACTGAAGGTCCAGATCCAGGGGCTCTGAAATGATTGGTCAGATCAAAGAAGGAGTTGAAATATGTGGAGTAGTAGAAGGATGGGTTTACTTACCCGAGGGGTAGGAGCTGGGAGAACTCCTATCTATATCTGCACCAAGAAGAATCTCCTCATCATTCTGTCCACATCAGACTTGGTCAAACTCCTGGAAGAATGAGAAGATGCTAGAGAAGGGGACATAGAGTGCCGTGTTCCAAAAACTGAGAAGTTAGTTTGGAAAGTACTGGATCCAAACTTGGAGAGTATCTGGTTTTGGGTAACAGTCTCAGATCCAGAGTGCTCAGATCAGAGGAGGATTTTGTCAGATCTGGTGGAGGTTGGACTGCTGTGGCCTTTAGATCCAATTTATTCTTCCTTTCATGCAGCTCCGAGGAAGATAGGGTCCATGATCCAGAAGGTTTAGGAGACGTTGTAGAAGGCTCATTTGATTTTGGTTTGGGGGGACTGAGCCCCAGCAATAGTTTCTGTAATGTAATCCGGAAGTAACCCCTTCAATATAAGGTTATTTTTTCAGTCCGCAATAGCACATGGATTAAAATTTTTACAAATGGCACAATCAATCTGAAGGTGGGCTGGGCCCAAACAATAAACACTTAAAGTGTGGGCATTGGACAAGGGCAATTTGTGCCCACACATTTGGCACTTCTTAAATTCAGAAGGACCTTTTTCTGACATCTTGCACACAGTATGAACAAACTAAATAAAAGGAAGGAAAGTGTTTTATATATAATATAATATATATATATATATATATATATATATATATATATATATATATATATATATATATATATATATATATATATATATATATATATATACACATACATATGTGTGTGTGTGTGTGTGTGTGTGTGTGTGTGTGTGTGTGTGTGTGTGTGTGTGTGTGTGTGTGTGTGTGTGTGTGTGTGTGTGTGTGTGTGTGTGTGTGTGTATACAGAGAAGAAAATGTAGAGAAAAAGATACCAACAATGGTATTGAGAATTACACAAAACTGTAAAAGGAATTAAAAATAGAAAATAAACAATATCAACTATGGTATTAAAGAAATACACAAAGTGTAATGAGAAGGGAGGATAAACTATTAATAAGTCTGAAAAAGATAAAAATTAAAACACACTGTAATTTGAAATGATCGCTCGAGACATCAAAATGATCACATCTAATCGTGAAAGCAGCAAATGATATCTGAGGTATGTTAGAGATTGGTCCATTATGGGTAAGGGAGGAGCTCGAAAGCTGTTTGGTGGCCACAAGCTAAAGTAATGGCTGAGTTGGATCCGAGGATCAGATCCAAACCCAACAGTTTAGGATAGAATGAAAACTGACATCAGTTGCATTGTTATACATTGCATACATCTATGTTTTTCTGGTAATTTCATTTGTGGATATGCTCCTAATGTTAAAGGTGCAAATGGTTTGAAAACAAAACAAAGATTATAATAAGTAATTTGAGGGGGGTAGTTTTACTGTTGACTTAGTTTTTCCTTATGACTACACTCATAAAATGATCAAGATTACTTCCAACACTAAGAGTTGCTTATTTACATTTGCAATGGAAAGTACAAAAAAAACTTTCTTAGGTTCATAGGTGTTTACTAGGCTAATGGACAATACTCTTTACAAGGCAAGCGATTAATACCCAGGATATGACAATATTATAGCTTAATTCCCTAGATATAGGATGGGGTAGGATCAGGGTAGTGAGTTTTGGGTGTTGGAGCCCTGAATCATTTTACAGACTGCCTCTGTCCATAAGAGACATGGGCAGTACCCAAGGAGTGAATTTAAAGTTTCCACATCCATTTATCCAAATTCTTTTGAAGAGTTTGAGGGACGGGCTTTGTTTTGAGAAGATGGAAAGTTTGTTCCATAGATGAAGTGGCGTTTTGGGATATGAATCTCTCTCCAGCACGTTCTGTTAGAGTCACAAATAAGGTTCAGGTCCATGGAATGTGTCACCCTTGTATAACTCTTCTTGCGAATATGTAACATTTTCATTAGGGTTGGATCAGAGAATGCCTTGTAGATCAGGCATAAAGTCCCCTCTCGAGAAATGATGTGAAATGGAGTAAATGGATAGCGCCTTCAGTCTGCATAGGATATGTGTCTTGCACTTTGTATTTTTTTAGTGAGAAACCTCTAGGGCTACTCCAATTGGTGTAGGTGCTTGGTTAGGTACAAGCAGAAGGGAGCATTTTACTCAATTACAGGCCTGATGAGTACAATGGCACTATGACTTCCTTTGATCTTGATCCCATGCCTTTACTTGTAAGCTGAGCCACACAGAAGGATTTCCTCACTACTGTAACTACCTGGTGGTCAAATATTAGGTTATTAAATATTTGTGCTCCTAGATCCCTCACCAATAGGTCTACTTTTAGTGATATGCTACTAATATTGTAATTTACACGGATATCTGATTTAGCGGAGGGTATGATTATGCATTTTTTAGCATTTTGTCTCAGATCATGGTTTTGGCACTAGTCAGTTGTCCTTTAGGCCTGTTTGTAGGATGCCAACATTGTTTGTGGATTCAGTGACTGCTCAAAGCTTACAGTCATCAGCGATCTTGGTGAGTGAGAGGTCCCCAACATTGGCCTTCACTTCAAAGAAGTATGTACCAAACAGGAGGGATCCCAACACTGAACCCTGTGGGACACCGCTAGTAACAGGTTTCTTATCAGAAGTGGATTTACCTGTCCGAACAACATGTCCTGTCAGTAAGTCAGTTGGCTATCCATCTGACAATGCAGGGGCTTATGACAAACTCAATACGTTTATCTATGATCCCCAAGTGGGGGAGATGGTATTACACACTCCAGACATAGAGTAAGGTGTACCCTTCTCCTGGTATGATATCATAGACGGGTGTGAGGTTGTAAATCAGAACTGATGTAGTGCTGCTGGATGGAAGAATTTGGCCCTTGTCTAAATCCTATCCAAATAAGTCAGTTTTGGTGAATAAATTGATGTAAAATATTTAGGCATCTAGACAAAACAGTTCAATGTTACAAAATAATAATAAAAATAATAAAGGCCAATGTTATAACGTTTAGCTTATTAAAACAAAAACGTAAGTTTCTTAATATGCATTATTCATCCTCAGCCTTCATTTCTCACAAGGAACAAACATAACTTAAAACAATTCAATCTAGCCAGTAACACATTTCATTGGGGGCAATGATCATGATATCATTAATAAAACAGCAAGTTGCTGTATTTAAACATATATGAATAAACATTAAAGTGATAAGATGGGAGATGATCATTCTGGATTCAAATCATGATGCAGCACAACCAACACAGTGTCTGTAGTGAGACAGACAGTGGACACAATGTTGCAGAAGAGAAAACAGTCCAAATGGGCATTCCTAGACTTGAAGAAAGCATATGACAAGGTCCCATGAAAGATGATTTTTGGGCAGTCCAATGATGGGTGTAAGTCTCGGATACATTGGTAAAATCAGTGCAGGCTATGTTAAAGCTCCAATGACACAGGTACGAACACTGCTCATGCATCATGGTTCAGCACTGAGCCCATGGATGTTTGTACTGGTGATGGACAACTTTAGCAAACAGGTTGAAAGGAACAGATCGACAAAGCTGCTAAATTTGCATACAACATGCCACTACAAGCACACTCTGAACAGGAATGTCAGCAAATGTTAGGGGACTAAAATGCAAAACTTAAGGCACATGGGATAAAACTGAGTACAGACAAGACATACCCCATACAACTGTCATGGCAGCAAAGGGGGAAAACAGAGGCAGATGAACACTGAGATAGAAGGGAAAACAGTGGCAAAGGTTAACAGCTTCAGTTATCTGAGAGGGGTGGTTGCGAAGGGAGTTCTGAATGAAAAAGATAAAGCAATAATCAGAAGTGTTCCAGCCAAGTGGTACAGTATTATGGGTAGCATGTGACAGAAGAATACCACAGAAGCTTAAAATAAAGTGTTATTCCAAAACTGTACAAAACAAGAAACTCTTCCCAACAACAATGGTAAATGGTAAGACAACAATAATCCAAATGGTAAATTAAGCGCTTTCGTCTGCACACTTGTCAGACTTTATCAAACTGAAGACTCGCTTCTCAACTACTCTTTTATACAATTAATGATCTTTAAGAACACAGAAACAAAAAATATGTACAAATTATATTAAAGTTAACTGCCAGTCAAATTGGCTGGGGGAAATTTCCACACAAGAGGGGTGATATATATTGGCATATGTCAGAGTTGCCATAATTTTTATGTGGGGAAAACAGAAAGATCCCTTAGACAGAGAATATGCGAATATGTATATGCCATGGAAACACAGAATAAGAACAACGCCCTTTTTAAACATTCACAATTATGCCCCAATTTTATAGGTTTTAAGTTTGGTATACTAGAGATAGTTAAAAGGTATATAAGAGGGGGTGACTGGGGGAATGAGACAGAAACCAGGGAACTGCACTGGCAATTAACTTTAAACGCAACCGAATCCCCAGGAATTAATGAGTATTTGTCTCTCCGACCTGTTTTAAAACAAAGAGCTAGAAAATTGTAAATGTATATCACACCAGCTGTTATTTTTAAATTATTATTTAATATTTTTTTAGTACTTGACTCAATCACACTTATATTTGAAAGTTAATAGTCTATAAAGTGATTCACTAATTTTAATATATGTTTTGTGTCTGTGTTCTTAAATGTTAATTAGATAATTAATTGTATAAAATAGTAGTTGAGAAGCAAGTCTTCAGTTTGATAAAGTCTGACAAGTGTGCAGACGAAAGCGCTTACTTTACCATTTGGATTATTGTTGTCTTACCATTTACCATTGTTGTTGGGAAGAGTTTCTTGTTTTGTACAATTTTGGAATAAAATTTTTATTTAGTGGACTTGAGTTTTGGAGCTGCCTGTTTCAAACTAAGGATTGGCTTTTTGTAGTTCTGTTTTTTATCCGGTCCTATCACTCGTGTGGTTACTAGTTGGTGAAAATAAAGTGTATAAAATAGTGGCACAACCAGTGCTTTTGTGTGGCACAGATTCCTGGACAGTGAAGGCACAGTATTTGAAGAAGCTTGTGATGATAGGGATAAAATGTCTGAGATGGGTGGTAGGATGCAAACTATGGGACAGATGATTAAGTGAAGACATCAGAATAGAAACCAAAGCAGCCCCAAGAGAATGTTAAAGAATACAGATTATGGTGGTTTGATTACATGTACAGAAAAGCAGAAGACAATGTGGCAAAAACTTGGGTGATGCAGGAAGAAGGCAAGAGGAAAAGAGGCTACCTAGCTAAGGGATGGATGAATGGTGTAAGAAGAGCTGCAAATGTCAGGCGTGATGTCTAAAGAAAGTAGGAGAATGATACTGAATTGAGAGAGGTGGCAACAGTTGACATGACTCCCCAACTCCATGCAGAAAAATAATAACCATACAAAGCATAAAAATGCATATAAACAACACTAAAATCAACAAGAAATACACGCAGAATGGATTGTTTATAGAGCTTTATTAAAAGTAGTACTAGTTAAGCGTTTTCCTCTACTATATCAAAACAGACTTCATCAGAACTGGTGAACAAAGCTAAAACTCTGGATTTAAATGAATTCTTCTTCTTCTTTCGGCTGCTCCCGTTAGGGGTCGCCAAAGCAGATCAGCTTTTTCCATTTCCTCCTGTCCTCTACATCTTGCTCTGTCACACGAACAACCTGCATATCCTCTCTCACCACATCCATAAACCTTATCTTAGGCCTTCCTCTTTTCCTGTTACCTGGCAGCTTCATCCTTAGCATCTTTTTCCCAATATACTCTGCATCCCTCCTCAGCACATGTCCAAACCAATGTAATCTTGCCTCTCTGGCTTTGTCTCCAAACCTTCCAACCTGGGCTGACCCTCTAATATACTTATTCCTAAGAATATACAATTGTATTTAGATATATTACCAATACATGTAACTCCATACCTACTGCAGGAGGAGTCATTCCTGGGCACATTGCAGATGCTGTGAAGAGCACTTTTGGCTAACATCAAAGTTTGAAACAATACTAATTTCATGAACCTTAGTCGTACTTTGACTTAGGAATGGGGTCCATCCTCGACACACCCAGTGCAAATCTTAACATCTTTAACTCTGCCACGTCAAGCTCTGACTCCTGCCTTTTTGTCAATGCCACTGTCTCCAACCCGTATAACATAGCTGGTCTCACTACCCTCTTGTAGACCTTCCCTTTCACTATTACTGGTACTCGTCTGTCACAAATTACTCCTGACACTCTTCTCCACCCACTCCATCCTGCCTGTGCTCTCTTCTTCACCTCTCTTCCACACTCACCATTACTCTGAACTGTTGATCCCAAGTACTTAAACTCATTCACCTTTGCCACCTCTACTCCCTACATCCTCACCATTCCTTTATCCTTCCTCTCATTCACACACATATATTCTGTCTTAGTTCTGCTGACCTTCATTCCTCTTCTCTCTAGAGTATATCTCCACCTCTCCAGGGTCTCCTCCACCTGTTCCCTACTCTCACTACAGATCACAATGTCATCTGCAAACATCATAGTCCACGGGGACTCCTGTCTGATCTCGTCTGTCAACCTGTCCATCACCATTACAAATAAGAAAGGGCTCAGAGCTGATCCTTGATGTAATCCCAGCTCCACCTTAAACACATCCATCACTCCCACCGCAGACCTCACCGCTGTCACACTACCCTCGTACATATCTTGTACCACTCTTACATACTTCTCTGACACTCCCGACTTCCTCATACAATACCACAACTCCTCTCTAGGCACCCTGTCATATGCTTTCTCTAAATCCACAAAGATTTAAATGACAAACTTACTTAATACCTTATATATATATATATATATATATATATATATATATATATATATCATTACTTAAAATAATTAAAGTGATATTATCATAAAAAATGGTAATACAACCATACAGAAAAATAAATAGCACTCATTCTGCAACACTATAGCAATATGTTAATATCTCATCAAGAAAAATAAACATTGAAAATAAATTATAAAGAAAACACATACAACAGTCATAATTTAGCTGTTCTCATCTTTACTACAAAGGTAACATATACCATTTCATTAATACAGGGTTTGTGGTGTGCATTTAAAAATAGCTGCCACAGCAGCTCTCTGAGTTCTAAGCATGCTTCCCACGTGCCACCTCTGGGGTTAGGTAATATGATTTAGAGTAAACCAAATAAAAACTTTTTAAAGTTAAAACAAGTTAATAAATGTTTAAATAGGGCACTTTTCTTGAATGTCCTTTGTATATCATACAGGTGTTCATATATTCTCCTTCTTAACGGTCACTTAGTCTTCCCCCCATAAAAACTTGGGCAAGATAGCACCTTGCTAAATAGACCACCCCACTAGCTGCACAGTTATCATTCATCAAATGAACTGTACTGATGAACGTATTGGCTGACCACCATCTTTTCAGTAAGCAAGTATGAACATTGTTGGTAACTACCACATCTCATTGTTCCAAAAATCGGGTCCTTCCCCTACGATGTCACGGTTAGTTTATATGCATGTTCTGAAGAAGTCCAACCATTACTGAGGAGCAAGAAACTTAACATTTTATAATAAAGTGGTTGCCATGTTTGCTTTGTGGCAATTGCATGTTTTAGTCAGACTATTTTAGAATTGCTGTTCTATTGGTGGTTCTAAATTCCAACTCCACCCGGGGAGGGGTTTTACAACACTGTATGTTAATGAACTTCATTACCTATTACTCATATACTCAAACTACTGCTGAGCTTGTGAGATAGGGTAATAGTTAAGTACTAGGCAATTGATCTGCAGACTACTCATGCCTAGCCAAAAACCCTTATTTAAAAATGTGCTATAGCCTCAAGGAGAACAAGAGAAAATAGACTGAGAAAGAATATGAGGTTGCCCATCCAATTGGGTAGGTTTACCTTGAAGGTGGCAAGGGTGCTACTCTGCTTGACATGCAGTAGAAGTTGCTCCAGAGGTGAGAGATAAGTTGGAATACAGAGCTGTCATGTCAATGTGTCTTATTTTTCTACTGATGAAGGTTTACTTCTGTGAAGGAATAAGAGATAAAAAAGGAATGAATCTTTCATGGCACAAAAGGCTACACCTAGATTTTTATGCAGGAGTCTGTAAGAGACTGAGTACAGAGAAAGGCTACCAGTCCCTCCTGATAACTAAGATTTTTGAAGTCACTGGTCTTTTTAGTTATGATTCTTTAAGGTCTCTCAAGTTGTGTGATATGGTCAGATAAATACATGCCAAAAGGTGTATTATATTCAATAGTGGGTCTGATAAGATATGAGTAAAGGGAAATTAAAACTTCTTTGGATCTAGTGGAGATGCCTTTGGAAATTAGATGGTCCAGATAAAAGGCTTTATGAACTACTGTGTGGAGATGTGATGGATAAATTATAAGGAATTATCAATAACAATACTCAAATTCCTTACAACAATGTCTGATTGGAGGGGTGTGTTTCCAATATGGTAAGTGAAATTGTTTTGTTTACCAAAATGAACTATGTTACATTTGCTTCTCATTTAATTTGAGAACATTATCCCTGCAGCAACTGTTAACATGGTCTAAGATGTGTTGGAGCAATTGTGAGTCAGTTGAAGATTGAATACCAACACACAGTTTGCAGTCATCTGCAACCTTAGTTAACTACAAATACCCACCAAGTTCACTCAAAGCCATATCTTGTCACAATACCACTTGTACATTAGATATTAGATTGTATGCATGATGGATGGAATGGCTATTTTGCATGCATTCAATACTCCACTTGTCCAAACAACAAAGGCAGGCAGTGAGGCTACCTTATATAGGCAGTGCCAGTTTGTCATCTGGCTGTAAAATGAGAACTGCACTCAAAAATATGACTGCACATACATGTTATCTTCAGCCTCCCTCACCCGAACAATTTCCCTCACCATGGTACAGCTTCACCTGTATGTGGTTCCTTGAACTGCTGCCAGTTGGGCTTACAGTACCACTTCCAAGACTCATAGGCTCATAGGTTCATAGGTTCATACTAGGCTATCTGCCCAAGGGCATTTATAAGCCTAGCCCATAGTTATGTGGCTTTCGCCACCCCTTTAGTTTGAATAAAACTATGCCTATTATTTTGCTGTGCCTCTGTCAAGCAGTGACACTGAAGTAATCCCTGGGGTATATCTGCGATCTCCCATCCATTGGTCAAGATTCCTCTTGAACAAGGCCAACGAGGTGCTCTGCCTCACATGTACCGGGATTTTGTTCCACAGCATAGGGAATCTCTGGGTGATGAATCTGTCCCTCCAGCACGTTCGATTAATAACCGTGTCAAGGTTTAAGTCTCCCGCCCTTGTGGTTCTGAGGGATCTAGATTTTTTGAGGTGAAGCATATTCATCAAATCTGGGTTTGACATGGCCTTATATGTCAGGCACAGGTCACCTCTAAGCAAGTGGTATGAGACTGAATAGAGCTGGAGTTCTTTCAGTCGGGCAGCATAAGACATATTTTTGAGACCCTTTATCCTTTTGGTGAGGAACTTTTGGGGCCTTTCCAGCTGCTGCAGGTGTCGGGTCAAATACATTCCGAATGGGGCATTGTACTCAATCATAGGTCTAATGAGTGATGAGTACAGGGGGACGATGACCTCCCTTGATCTAGATGTGAATCCTTTCATGATCAGGTGGGCAATGTAGAAGGTTTTCCTAACTACTTTAGCAACATGAGTGTCAAACAAAAGGCTACTGTCAACCTGGGTCCCCAGATCCCTGATGACTTCTTCTGTGCTCAGTGGATTGCCACCTATATGGTAGCTAGGGGTAACCTTGTTTTTCCCGAAGTGTATGACTATGCATTTCTTGGCGTTTAACTTTAGGCCATGGCTCTGGCACCAGTTATCTGTTTCTGTGAGGCCCTTCTGAAGGATATCTGTGTCAGATGTGTTTTCGACTATGGCCCAGTTTGCAGTCATCTGCAAACTTTGTCAGCCATAACCCTCCTGTGTTTGCTTGTACTTCAGAAAAGTAGATGCCGAACAAGAATGGACCCAGGACTGAGCCCTGTGGGACACCACTTGTGACAGGCTTTGAGTCCGACATGGCTCCAGCAACTCTGACCCTGTGGGTTCTGTCACTTAGCCAGTTTGCAACCCATCTTGTGATGTATGGGTTTACATTCAAGCTGATGAGTTTTTTGATGATACCTGAGTGGGGTATTGTGTCGAAGGCCTTTGCCAGGTCGAGGTAGGCTGTATGGACTGCCTTTCCCTCATCAATGGCCTTGGTGACTGTCTCGAAAAAGTCAACCAAGTTTAAAAGGCATGATCTGCCTTTGACAAAGCCAAACTGGGTTGGATCCAAAGTCTGCAAGTTCCATATGTCTTTATTTATGAATTCCATTATGATCCTCTCCATGGCTTTGCAGATAAGGCTTGTCAAGCTAATGGGACGGTAATTTCCAGGGTCGGTGGAGGCACCGCCCTTGTGAAGTGGGACCACAGTCGCCATGCGCCACTCCTTGGGTACGTATCCTGAGGTGAGGCTAAGATTAAACAGCTGTCCTAACTGCGGGTTTAATTCCTCATTGAGTTCGTGGAGCATACAGCTGGGGACACCATCCGGTCCCATGGATGCTGTGTTTTTTGCCTTGGAGAGAGCAGTTCTCACCTGGGCGTTGGAGATGTTTGGGGGGCTACAATCCTCTGGTATAGATATCTCTCCTTTTGGGGGGGGGAGAAGTTTGCACTGAACCTGTCAGCCAGTATGTTGGCAATGTGTGTAGGTTCAGTAATCTTCACATCATTTTGAACTAATTCTGAGCATATCTGGGAGTTTCCTCCTAGGTTTCTAACATAGCTAAAGAAGGCCTTATGATTGTCTTTTGAGTCCTTGGCGATTTTTCTCTCAAAATTTGCCTTGGATGATTTTATGAGAGCTCTTAGTTTTTACTTATAATAATCAAAGGTGTCTTACCTTTCAAGGATTTTGCTCTATCTTGTAGTAGCTTCCTCCTTTTGTTGTAGAGCTTGTTTATGGCTGGGGTCCACCAGACTGGACGCTTGCCTTTGGTACAAAGAGTCTTAGTTTTGTTTGGGATTGCCTGATCCATGCAGTCCTGTAGGTGCTGGTAGAAGGCATTTGTAAGTGATTCAGCGGTTTGAGTAATGTTTACCACTGGCTCAGGGGCCTTAAAGGAGACCACACTAGTTTTTAGAAGTGTGAAGTCGGCTTTTGAGAAGTTTTTCACTGTGGTCTTTTTATTTCAGGTGGGGGCGGGATGAGGACCTCCAGCGAGATTAGTTTATGATCTGATCTCACCAGTGAGGGGTATACTTCGGTGTTGAACATTGTGATCCCATGTTCGTGATGATGAGATCAAGTATGTTTTCTCCTCTTGTGGGGATGGTGACTAGTTGTTCCATGGCATTTGAGTTTATGAACTCCAGGAACCTTTGGGCTAGAGTGTTTGGGCTTGAGTAGTGTTCCCAGTCTATATTAGGGTAGTTGAAGTCACCTAGTATGATGGTGTTTGGAGATACATTTATCCCCTCCAATGTTTTCAGGAAGGCCATGTGAGGTTCCTGAGTTTGAGAGGGTGGCCTGTAACATGCTACAAATTGCAGAGCAGTCTTGCCTATGGTTAATTGCACCTGGATGGTCTCGGATGCATCGTGCGTTGCCACCAACCTTGAGGTGTGGGTGTCCTTTATGAATATGGACACGCCCCCTCCTTTCTTGGTGTTGTCCGGATTTTGGGGCCGGAACGCATGATATGAGGTGAAACCTGATAGTGCTGGGGTGCTCTCAGGAGCCTTGAACCAGGTTTCTGTCACAGCACAGACATCGATGCTCTCCATACTGAGAAGGGCCTCGAGTGCGTGCATCTTGAGATTGAGACTTCTGGCATTGAGCAGCATTACCCTTAGTTTTTTCCTTTTTGTGTTCTAGGGTGGTAGGTTTAGAATTTGAGCCTTGCCTAAAAAGGCACTATGGGGGTGGCAAGAGCCTTTGCCAATATCCGGAAGCCCAGGGTGACAGGTGCAAGCCGTCCCTTTTGAAGCAGCGTGGCTTGTCCAGCATGTCATCCCAGGCAGACAGACATTGGATCCCCTTTGAATGACACCAGAATTTAAGCCAATTATTAAAGCTGATCATCTTATCACTGTATTGTGGCATCATTCTAGGTGAAGGTAGGATACTGCTCAAGGTCAGGGTCATACCTGCCTGGGCTACATAATCAGAGAGCTCCTCAATGTCTCTTTTCATGTAGTCCAAGCAGGTATGTCTCAGGTCGTTGACACCAGCGTGGACAATGACTGAGTCGTACTTGTACCTGCTGTTGAGAGACCTGAGTGCTTGCGTTATGTGGCGGATTCTAGCGCCTGACAGGCAGCTTACTGTGACCTTCTCCTTACTCAGTCTGGTGAGCGGGACGTCAGTGTGTCTGACTATGGAGTCACCTATGACAAGTATGTTTGGTGTTGTATTTGGCCTTAAGGGCAGTGACTGCTTTGCACACTGATTTTGTTGTTTATGTGTTGTTTGTGTGGTGTTTTGAGTTTGCAGTTGCTTGGGTGTCTGCTTTGGAGGCCTCTGCTGTTTAGGTAAATTTTACTCAGAGCCTCGAGTATGTCTTAGTGTGTTTATGTGTTTGATTCAGTGGTGTGGTTGAGTTATGTGAGACTGGTATTGTGGTGTGTGTAGTTGCCTTCTCCTCCTGCCTGGTCTTGCCAGTCCTGAGTTGAGAGAGCTCAGCCTCCAGTCTGGCTAAATAGCTGCATCTCTCACAAGTGTTAGTGTTACGTGGGAGGAGGAGAGGGTTGTCCGTGTACATGAGGCAATTGTAACATTGTCTCAGAATTCCCAGATTCACCAACTGGGCAGGAGAGGACGCCAGCATCTAACCCTTCGACATGCTAGAAAGAATTATGAGTTGGCATGAGACAGAAAAGTAGTGGGCTTAGCAGGGAAGTGGGCACTCCTGGGGGGTTTTGCTAGTGAGAGATTTGTATAATATAGGAGTGCTTGACCTGCAAAGAGAATGCTTATAAGACAAGGGATATGCTTATAAGACAAGTGCTGAGCTTTTTGAGAAGAAAAAGCTATTTGGAACAAGTGCTGCACTTTTTAGTGAAGGTGTAAACTGTTTAGGTTCCTAACAGAGCAGTTCAAAGGGATAAATTTAAGAACAGACTTTCTGGAGCCAGAAAGAGTTTAACCTTGTTTAACCGGCGCTGCCCGATGCTGCTCTAGTGGCAACTCCGTGCTAAATCGCGCTAAAGCACGTTAAAGCGTGCTTGATAGGTGGGGTTGGAAAGAAGCAGGAATAGACCCAAAACGGACAATAAAACTACAGTTTCAAGTCAGTAACCACCTCTACGGGGGGCAGGGAAGCTGCTCAATGTTATTCACTGCCACTGATCAACAGAGAGACCCTCCTTCAGCCCAAGCAAAAATGGCCTCACAGAAACTTTCAAACAGTTCAGGAACAGCAAGCCTGTAACTGAACTTTTTTAACTCTCAGAAAAGTGGGAAAAAAGCAAGATTTTTTTTTGTTTTTGTTTTTGTTTTTTACAGAGATAGCAGAGGTTCACAAGTAATATGTACCTTGCATTCACTACCAACAAATGAGTCCTACATGTTGAAGTGCTACAAGCCAAATTCAATTCCAGTTCTGGAACTGGGTGTAGAGTCCTGCTTGCCCTCATTATACGACACAACTACGGATCTAAACCTGATCTCTAACACAAATACATCATGCTGGAGAGACAGATATGTGTCCCAGAGAATGCCTCTCCTCTGGAATAAACTTCTTATTCATGTGATGCAGAGCCCTTTCCTGACCATCTTCAAGTGCAATCTGGACCAATGGATGGGAAATCGCAAATTTAGTCCTGGGGTGGCACCCATGATTCGTATGGACAGAGGCAGTCTGTAAAAACTGGCAAAACTCTGCTTGCTGGCCCTTGTTATCTTTTCCCTAGGGATACAAAATTGGGTAAAATCTGGGTAAAACTGGCTAATCCTGTAAGGGTTCTTGAGCCATTAGTGTAGTAATCCCCTATGAAACCATACCTGTCAAATGTACCTCATTACGAGGAACGTGCTTCATTTGGGGTCTTAAAAAGTTCATGTTCCTCAAAGTTCCACATTGAAAGGGTCTGGCACACATTCTGTGTTAGGAGTTTGTTTAACTGATATTTGGCAAACTACAGTCACCTAAACGTCAACTGATGCTTCTAATTACTGTAACTCAAATCCAATTTTGACTGTTACAGAGCACCCCAATACCACCATGACTACATAAGGCAGCCAGGGAAACATCGTAGCAAGACATGACCTTTTTCAACTGATGCTTCTAATTACTGTAACTCAAATCAAATTTTGACTGTTACAGAGCACCCCAATACCACCATGACTACATAAGGCAGCCAAGGAAACAATGTAGCAAGACATGACCTTTTTCAACTGATGCTTCTAATTACTGTAACTCAAATCCAATTTTGACTGTTACAGAGCACTAATACCACCATGACTACATAAGGCAGCCAGGGAAACATCATAGCAAGACATGACCTTTTTCAACTGATGCTTCTAATTACTGTAACTCAAATCCAATTTTGACTGTTACAGAGCACCCCAATACCACCATGACTACATAAGGCAGCCAGGGAAACATCGTAGCAAGACATGACCTTTTTCAACTGATGCTTCTAATTACTGTAACTCAAATCCAATTTTGATTGTTACAGAGCACCCCAATACCACCATGACTACATAAGGCAGCCAGGGAAACATTGTAGCAAGACATGACCTTTTTCAACTGATGCTTCTAATTACTATAACTCAAATCCAATTTTGACTGTTACAGAGCACCCCAATATCACCATGACTGCATAAGGCAGCCATGGAGACATCGTAGCAAGACATGACCTTTTTCAACTGATGCTTCTAATTACTGTAACTCAAATCCAATTTTGACTGTTACAGAGCACCGCAATACCACCATGACTACATAAGACAGCCAGGGAAATATCGTAGCAAGACATGACCTTTTTCAACTGATGCTTCAAATTACCGTAACTCAAATCCAATTTTGAGTGTTACAGAGCACCCAAATACCACCATGACTACATAAGGCAGCCAGGGAAACATCGTAGCAAGACATTACCTTTTTCAACTGATGCTTCTAATTACTGTAACTCAAATCCAATTTTGAGTGTTACAGAGCACCCCAATACCACCATGACTACATAAGGCAGCCAGGGAAACATCGCAGCAAGACATGACCTTTTTCAACTGATGCTTCTAATTACTGTAACTCAAATCCAATTTTGACTGTTACAGAGCACCCCAATACCACCATGACTACATAAGGCAGCCAGGGAGACATCGTAGCAAGACATGAACTTTTTCAACTGAAGCTTCTAATTACTGTAACTCAAATCCAATTTTGACTGTTACAGAGCACCCCAATACCATCATGACTACATAAGGCAGCCAGGGAGACATCGTAGCAAGACATGACCTTTTTCAACTGATTCTTCTAATTACTGTAACTCAAATCCAATTTTGAGTGTTACAGAGCACCCCAATACCACCATGACTACATAAGGCAGCCAGGGAAACATTGTAGCAAGACATGACCTTTTTCAACTGATGCTTCTAATTACTGTAACTCAAATCCAATTTTGAGTGTTACAGAGCACCCCAATACCACCATGACTACATAAGGCAGCCAGGGAAACATCGTAGCAAGACATGAACTTTTTCAACGGATGCTTCTAATTACTGTAACTCAAATCCAATTTTGACTGTTACAGAGCACCCCAATACCAACGTGACTACATAAGGCAGCCAGGGAAACATCGTAGCAAGACATGACCTTTTTCAACTGAAGCTTCTAATTAATGTAACTCAAATCCAATTTTGACTGTTACAGAGCACCCCAATACCACCATGACTACATAAGGCAGCCAGGGAAACATCGTAGCAAGACATGACCTTTTTCAACTGATGCTTCTAATTACTGTAACTCAAATCCAATTTTGACTGTTACAGAGCACCCCAATACCACCGTGAAAACATAAGGCAGCCAGGGAAACATCGTAGCAAGACATGACCTTTTTCAACTGATGCTTTTAATTACTGTAACTCAAATCCAATTTTGACTGTTACAGAGCACCCCAATACTACCATGACTACATAAGGCAGCCAGGGAAACATCGTAGCAAGACATGACATTTTTCAACTGATGCTTCTAATTACTGCAACTCAAATCCAATTATGAGTGTTACAGAGCACCCCAATACCACCGTGACTACAAAAGGCAGCCAGGGAAACATCGTAGCAAGACATGACCTTTTTCAACTGATGCTTCTAATTACTGTAACTCAAATCCAATTTTGACTGTTACAGAGCACCCCAATACCACCATGACTACATAAGGCAGCCAGGGAAACATTGTAGCAAGACATGACCTTTTTCAACTGATGCTTCTAATTACTGTAACTCAAATCCAATTTTGACTGTTACAGAGCACCCCAATACCACCATGACTACATAAGGCAGCCAGGGAAACATCGTAGCAAGACATGACCTTTTTCAACTAATGCTTCTAATTACTGAAACTCAAATCCTATTTTGAGTGTTACAGAGCACCCCAATACCACCATGACTACATAAGGCAGCCAGGGAAACATCATAGCAAGGCATGACCTTTTTCAACTGAAGCTTCTAATTACTGTAACTCAAATCCAATTTTGACTGTTACAGAGCACCCCAATACCACCATGACTACATGAGGCAGCCAGGGAGACACCGTAGCAAAACATGACCTTTTTCAACTGATGCTTCTAATTACTGTAACTCAAATCCAATTTTGACTGTTACAGAGCACCCCAATATCACCGTGACTAACTAAGGCAGCCAGGGAAACATCGTAGCAAGACATGACCTTTTTCAACTGATGCTTCTAATTACTTTAACTCAAATCCAATTTTGAGTGTTACAGAGCACCCCAATACCACCATGACTACATAAGGCAGCCAGGGAAACATCGTAGCAAGACATTACCTTTTTCAACTGATGCTTCTAAATACTGTAACTCAAATCCAATTTTGAGTGTTACAGAGCACCCCAATACCACCATGACTACATAAGGCAGCCAGGGAAACATCGTAGCAAGACATGACCTTTTTCAACTGATGCTTCTAATTACTGTAACTCAAATCCAATTTTGACTGTTACAGAGCACCCCAATACCACCGTGACTACATAAGGCAGCCAGGGAAACATTGTAGCAAGACATGACCTTTTTCAACTGATGCTTTTAATTACTGTAACTCAAATCCAATTTTGAAGTTTACAGTGCACCCCAATACCACCATGACTACATAAGGCAGCCAGGGAGACATCGTAGCAAGACATGACCTTTCTCAACTGATGCTTCTAATTACTGTAACGCAAATCCAATTTTGAGTGTTACAGAGCACCCCAATACCACCATGACTACATAAGGCAGCCAGGGAGACATCGTAGCAAGACATGACCTTTTTCAACTGATTCTTCTAATTACTGTAACTCAAATCCAATTTTGACTGTTACAGAGCACACCAATACCACCATGACTACATAAGGCAGCCAGGGAAACATCGTAGCAAGACATGACCTTTTTCAACTGAAGCTTCTAATTACTGTAACTCAAATCCAATTTTGAGTGTTACAGAGCACCCCAATACCACCATGACTACATAAGGCAGCCAGGGAGACATCGTAGCAAGACATGACCTTTTTCAACTGATGCTTTTAATTACTGTAACTCAAATCCAATTTTGACTGTTACAGAGCACCCCAATACCACCATGACTACATAAGGCAGCCAGGGAAACATCGTAGCAAGACATGACCTTTTTCAACTGAAGTTTCTAATTACTGTAACTCAAATCAAATTTTGAGTGTTACAGAGCACCACAATACCACCATGACTACATAAGGCAGCCAGGGAGACATCGTAGCAAGACATGACCTTTTTCAACTGAAGCTTCTAATTACTGTAACTCAAATCCAATTTTGAGTGTTACAGAGCACCCCAATACCACCATGACTACATAAGGCAGCCAGGGAGACATCGTAGCAAGACATGACCTTTTTCAACTGAAGCTTCTAATTACTGTAACTCAAATACAATTTTGACTGTTGCAGAGCACCCCAATATCACCATGACTACATAAGGCAGCCAGGGAGACATTGTAGTAAGACATGACCTTTTTCAACTGATGATTCTAATTACTGTAACTCAAATCCAATTTTGACTGTTACAGAGCACCTCAATACCACCATGACTACATAAGGCAGCCAGGGAGACATCATAGCTAGACATGACCTTTTTCAACTGAAGCTTCTAATTACTGTCACTCAAATCCAATTTTGACTGTTACAGAGCACCCCAATACCACCATGACTACATAAGGCAGCCAGGGAGACATCGTAGCAAGACATGACCCTTTTCAACTGATGCTTCTAATTACTGTAACTCAAATCCAATTTTGAGTGTTACAGAGCACCCCAGTACCACCATGACTACATAAGGCAGCCAGGGAGACATTGTAGCAAGACATGATCTTTTTCAACTGATGCTTCTAATTACTGTAACTCAAATCCAATTTTGAGTGTTACAGAGCACCCCAATACCACCATGACTACATAAGGCAGCCAGGGAGACATTGTAGCAAGACATGACCTTTTTCAACTGATGCTTCTAATTACTGTAACTCAAATCCAATTTTGACTGTTACAGAGCACCCCAATACCACCGTGACTACATAAGGCAGCCAAGGAAACATCGTAGCAAGACATGACCTTTTTCAACTGATGCTTCTAATTACTGTAACTCAAATCCAATTTTGAGTGTTACAGAGCACCCCAATACCACCATGACTACATAAGGCAGCCAGGGAAACATCGTAGCAAGACATGACCTTTTTCAACTGAAGCTTCTAATTACTGTAACTCAAATCCAATTTTGAGTGTTACAGAGCACCCCAATACCACCATGACTACATAAGGCAGCCAGGGAAACATCGTAGCAAGACATGACGTTTTTCAACTGATGTTTCTAATTACTGTAACTCAAATCCAATTTTGAGTGTTACAGAGCACCCCAATACCACCATGACTACATAAGGCAGCCAGGGAAACATCGTAGCAAGACATGACCTTTTTCAATTGATGCTTCTAATTACTGTAACTCAAATCCAATTTTGAGTGTTACAGAGCACCCCAATACCACCATGACTACATAAGGCAGCCAGGGTGACATCGTAGCAAGACATGACCTTTTTCAACTGATGCTTCTAATTACTGTAACTCAAATCCAATTTTGACTGTTACAGAGCACCCCAATACCACCATGACTGCATAAGGCAGCCAGGGAAACATCATAGCAAGACATGACCTTTTTCAACTGATGCTTCTAATTACTGTAACTCAAATCCAATTTTGACTGTTACAGAGCACCCCAATACCACCATGACTACATAAGGCAGCCAGGGAAACAATGTAGCAAGACATGACCGTTTTCAACTGATGCTTCAAATTACTATAACTCAAATCCAATTTTGAGTGTTACAGAGCACCCCAATACCACAATGACTACATAAGGCAGCCAGGGAAACATTGTAGCAAGACATGACCTTTTTCAACTGATGCTTCTAATTACTGTAACTCAAATCCAATTTTGAGTGTTACAGAGCACCCCAATACCACCATGACTACATAAGGCAGCCAGGAAAACATTGCAGCAAGACATGACCTTTTTCAACTGATGCTTCTAATTACTGTAACTCAAATCCAATTTTGACTGTTACAGAGCACTAATACCACCATGACTACATAAGGCAGCCAGGGAAACATCGCAGCAAGACATGACCTTTTTCAACTGATGCTTCTAATTACTGCAACTCAAATCCAATTTTGACTGTTACAGAGCACCCCAATACCACCATGACTACATAAGGCAGCCAGGGAAACATCGTAGCAAGACATGACTTTTTTCAACTGAAGCTTCTAATTACTGTGACTCAAATCCAATTTTGAGTGTTACAGTGCACCCCAATACCACCATGACTACATAAGGCAGCCAGGGAGACATCGTAGCAAGGCATGACCTTTTCAACTGATGCTTCTAATTACTGTAACTCAAATCCAATTTTGACTGTTACAGGGCACTAATACCACCATGACTACATAAGGCAGCCAGGGAAACATCGTAGCAAGGCATGACCTTTTTCATCTGATGCTTCTAATTACTGTAACTCAAATCCAATTTTGAGTGTTACAGAGCACCCCAATACCACCATGACTACATAAGGCAGCCAGGGAGACATCGTAGCAAGACATGACCTTTTTCAACTGAAGCTTGTAATTACTGTAACTCAAATCCAATTTTGAGTGTTACAGAGCACCCCAATACCACCATGACTACATAAGGCAGCCAGGGAGACATCGTAGCAAGACATGACCTTTTTCAACTGAAGCTTTTAATTACTGTAACTCAAATCCAATTCTGACTGTTACAGAGCACCCCAATACCACCATGACTACATAAGGCAGCCAGGGAAACATCGTAGCAAGGCATGACCTTTTTCAACCGAAGCTTGTAATTACTGTAACTCAAATCCAATTTTGACTGTTACAGAACACCCCAATACCACCATGACTACATAAGGCAGCCAGGGAGACATCGTAGCAAGACATGACCTATTTCAACTGAAGCTTGTAATTACTGTAACTCAAATCCAATTCTGACTGTTACAGAGCACCCCAATACCACCGTGACTACATAAGGCAGCCAAGGAAACATCGTAGCAAGACATGACCTTTTTCAACTGATGCTTCTAATTACTGTAACTCAAATCCAATTTTGACTGTTACAGAGCACCTCAATACCACCATGACTACATAAGGCAGCCAGGGAGACATCATAGCTAGACATGACCTTTTTCAACTGAAGCTTCTAATTACTGTAACTCAAATCCAATTTTGACTGTTACAGAGCACCTCAATACCACCATGACTACATAAGGCAGCCAGGGAGACATCATAGCTAGACATGACCTTTTTCAACTGAAGCTTCTAATTACTGTCACTCAAATCCAATTTTGACTGTTACAGAGCACCCCAATACCACCATGACTACATAAGGCAGCCAGGGAGACATCGTAGCAAGACATGACCCTTTTCAACTGATGCTTCTAATTACTGTAACTCAAATCCAATTTTGAGTGTTACAGAGCACCCCAATACCACCATGACTACATAAGGCAGCCAGGGAGACATTGTAGCAAGACATGACCTTTTTCAACTGATGCTTCTAATTACTGTAACTCAAATCCAATTTTGAGTGTTACAGAGCACCCCAATACCACCATGACTACATAAGGCAGCCAGGGAAACATCGTAGCAAGACATGACCTTTTTCAACTGAAGCTTCTAATTACTGTAACTCAAATCCAATTTTGAGTGTTACAGAGCACCCCAATACCACCATGACTACATAAGGCAGCCAGGGAAACATCGTAGCAAGACATGACCTTTTTCAACTGATGTTTCTAATTACTGTAACTCAAATCCAATTTTGAGTGTTACAGAGCACCCCAATACCACCATGACTACATAAGGCAGCCAGGGAAACATCGTAGCAAGACATGACCTTTTTCAATTGATGCTTCTAATTACTGTAACTCAAATCCAATTTTGAGTGTTACAGAGCACCCCAATACCACCATGACTACATAAGGCAGCCAGGGTGACATCGTAGCAAGACATGACCTTTTTCAACTGATGCTTCTAATTACTGTAACTCAAATCCAATTTTGACTGTTACAGAGCACCCCAATACCACCATGACTGCATAAGGCAGCCAGGGAAACATCATAGCAAGACATGACCTTTTTCAACTGATGCTTCTAATTACTGTAACTCAAATCCAATTTTGACTGTTACAGAGCACCCCAATACCACCATGACTACATAAGGCAGCCAGAAACAATGTAGCAAGACATGACCGTTTTCAACTGATGCTTCAAATTACTATAACTCAAATCCAATTTTGAGTGTTACAGAGCACCCCAATACCACAATGACTACATAAGGCAGCCAGGGAAACATTGTAGCAAGACATGACCTTTTTCAACTGATGCTTCTAATTACTGTAACTCAAATCCAATTTTGAGTGTTACAGAGCACCCCAATACCACCATGACTACATAAGGCAGCCAGGAAAACATTGCAGCAAGACATGACCTTTTTCAACTGATGCTTCTATTTACTGTAACTCAAATCCAATTTTGACTGTTACAGAGCACCCCAATACCACCATGACTACATAAGGCAGCCAGGGAAACATCGCAGCAAGACATGACCTTTTTCAACTGATGCTTCTAATTACTGCAACTCAAATCCAATTTTGACTGTTACAGAGCACCCCAATACCACCATGACTACATAAGGCAGCCAGGGAAACATCGTAGCAAGACATGACTTTTTTCAACTGAAGCTTCTAATTACTGTGACTCAAATCCAATTTTGAGTGTTACAGTGCACCCCAATACCACCATGACTACATAAGGCAGCCAGGGAGACATCGTAGCAAGGCATGACCTTTTTCAACTGATGCTTCTAATTACTGTAACTCAAATCCAATTTTGACTGTTACAGGGCACCCCAATACCACCATGACTACATAAGGCAGCCAGGGAAACATCGTAGCAAGGCATGACCTTTTTCATCTGATGCTTCTAATTACTGTAACTCAAATCCAATTTTGAGTGTTACAGAGCACCCCAATACCACCATGACTACATAAGGCAGCCAGGGAGACATCGTAGCAAGACATGACCTTTTTCAACTGAAGCTTGTAATTACTGTAACTCAAATCCAATTTTGAGTGTTACAGAGCACCCCAATACCACCATGACTACATAAGGCAGCCAGGGAGACATCGTAGCAAGACATGACCTTTTTCAACTGAAGCTTTTAATTACTGTAACTCAAATCCAATTCTGACTGTTACAGAGCACCCCAATACCACCATGACTACATAAGGCAGCCAGGGAAACATCGTAGCAAGGCATGACCTTTTTCAACTGAAGCTTGTAATTACTGTAACTCAAATCCAATTTTGACTGTTACAGAACACCCCAATACCACCATGACTACATAAGGCAGCCAGGGAGACATCGTAGCAAGACATGACCTATTTCAACTGAAGCTTGTAATTACTGTAACTCAAATCCAATTCTGACTGTTACAGAGCACCCCAACACCACCATGACTACATAAGGCAGCCAGGGAGACATCGTAGCAAGACAGGACCTTTTTTCGGTAGTCAGGTGAGTGTCTAATGTTAATGAGAAGATAAATCAGAAATTTTATGCAGATTCCGAAACCTGCCTGAAATGGTCATCCAGCTCATCCAGTCCTTCTTTTAGAAAGCTTATATGGTTCTAGTTACCAACATTAAAGGCAGAATTCCCTGACCAATCACTTCTTAGTGGACTGCATCCTGACTGCAACTTCCAGAAGACTTACCAGTATGAATATAAACATGCATCTGTTCTGCATGTAATCTGTCTCACACTGTTGTCACGTCTAATTCTACTTACAACCTCATGGAAATGCATAAAGAAGGTATATTTCAAACTGGCTCCATGATACATTTTCTGTCTCCCCGCTCCAGGATCTGGGTTAAATCCTCACTTTTGGTTGCTATCTATGTGGAGTTTTGCATGTTCTCTGCTACTCTGGCTTCTACCCACCTCTCCAAAGCATTACTTGAATGACTACACAAAACTACTCATATAGATATTTATATATATATATATATATATATATATATATATATATATATATATATATATGTATGGGTCTATCTTGCTTGATCAAAATTTCACAATCTCGAAGAAGCAACATCGAGACCCATTAAATTGAAAGTGAATTACATCGAAAGTGCACTTTCGCAAAAGGCGGTTCTCCGAACCGGAAAAAAAACTGCTTTAAATAGTATTTTGCAGGGGGGCTGCACCCCCACCCCCTTACTTAAATATACTAACTCCGAGATTGCACTACAGTGGGGAAAAAGATATATTTCCTTATCCCCACTATAATGCGCTTCAGAGAACTAGCTTTTGCGAATGTGCACTTAATGGGTTCAATCTTCTGGTTGTCGAGAAAGTGAGTTTTTGACAATCAGTAGACCTATATATATATATATATATATATATATATATATATATATATATATATATATATATATATATATATACACATATATATAGACATATATGTGTGTGTATGTGTGTGTGTGTGTGTGTGTGTGTGTGTGTGTGTGTGTGTGTGTGTGTGTGTGTGTGTGTGTGTGTGTGTGTGTGTGTGTGTGTGTGTGTGTGTGTGTATCTTCTGCATTTGACCTTGCCGTTGTGGCTTGGTTCACTTACTCTGTTCAAAGAAATTCAGAAAAAAATGGACACCTTTCAAATATGACACCCCAACATCCTAAATTGTCTTTTTGTTGGCAGATTATTAGGCTATCACTGCACACTAGAAATGAGAAACACTAAATGCAAACTATTCCATTTCTTTGTGTCACAGTCTCATAAACTGTGGGACCCCCCTACACAGCTAACTTACATTCTTCATTAGGAGAAATGAGTGATGAGCAGACCTAAAAATATTTATATAAAACTGCATTCTTCAAAACAACAACCAAAAAGTTTATACTCACAGACATTATGGCTACAATTAATGAGTGAAAGGAAATGCCCCCCGGGATTAGTTAAGTATTTTGTGGCCTTTTTTTACTGACATGTTTATCTCAAAAATGAAATAAGTGATAGTGTGAGGGGAGCACACAGAGGTTAGTAATTCATATACATTTTGTAATTAGCTGCACTTATCCTGCTTATTTCAAACTTCATTTCTGATATGTTTTCAAAGGCTATAGTTAACCACTTGATTTATTTTAGGGGGCACTTCATTTAGCTCGATGCAGTATACTTCTGTAAAGAATGTTCTAATTTTATCTAAAATCAAAAAGGCTTGTAAAAGCAAGAAATGCAATTGACATCCAGGAAAGGGGACATATTCCCAGATACCTTTTTTGAACATATTGCAAGATATATATAATAAGAATAACACTTGTGCAATACAGATTATGACAACAGCAGATCCAGGACATAAGAGCTTCTGTGTCAAACAGCATATCAGAACACAGAACCAATAAATTTACTGTGTGTTATATAAGTAATACTTCATCAGTTATGAATCCACTTTTAAATCAGTTTATAAACATTAAAGTAATGCATCACAGCAGCAAAAGCTCGGGTCATAGTACTTGCAAATCTTGGGAGGCACACTGCCCCATTACTGATATGCTCTCTGTTATCCTGAGAACTTGTAAGAATTGAAAGAAGTTTATTTATTATGCTGGAAATAACTGAAATAAATGACTTTATCTTTTAGTTATCCAGAACTCTATTGAATAAGTTTAAAATATTTTAGTTTTTTCTTTATGTGCCAAATCTTCTTATACCTTTCAGAATAAAAATCTGTAATCACTAAAGTCTGATAATAGTGGTTTATTATCTAGCAGTAGCATACAGTGGAGGTATGTCATCAATATCAGAATCAAATCTTACTGTCTCCAATAACAGTCCTAACAAACTGAAACAGAATGGATTGTAATGCCCATAGCTTCTGCACTCATTATATTGTCCATGAACTCTGTACTCAGAATTATTCCTTTTCTCCTGAATGGCAGAATTAATATTGCCTGCCCTGCTTTCTGTAGTTTCTGGAATGACTGCTGCACTCCGTCTCGAAGGTCTGTACTTCTGTGGACTGCACTGCAATGGCTTTCTGTGCATCAGTCCAAACTAACTTACTGACTTCTGTCTGAAGTACCGCTCCTAATAATACCAAAACCCTGTAAACTTCCTACACGTTCTACATGTCTTTAACCTTGGTCTTTAAGCCTCGTACCATTGAAACAAGATTTGTTTGTATCCAATGTACTGTGTATTCTGTTACCACAGTTAATTCTTATTTGAAGGTTCTTTCCCTGAACTCATTTGTATAATTTACCAAAACATTTTTTTCTACTGAAACTGTATGTAAAACGTAAAAAGTATAAAATGAAAATAATACTCCAACGTTAATATGGCTGCATTTTCCAGACTTATGCAAGGAGAATACTGAATTTATGTCTAACAAATCACTTAGGTGAAATCGGATTTTACAAAAGTGATGAAATCTCGTCAGGGACAAGCATTTCAAGTAAAACATCAACTTTAATAACTCATAAAATGTATGAAGTTTGCCTGTCATTCTTGCATCTGCAGGGGTTGTCAACTGGGGTCTCATTTCCCCCCACATTGTAAATACAAACAGAAAGCTGAATCAGCAGTGCTCCAGACTACCCCTCCAAACTACCCCTAGGTGTTTTTTGTAGGTTCCACTATGAAACACTGAACAGCAAAACTGAACATCTAAAACTCCAAACACTAATGCCCAAATAAAAAAAGTGTGAAAAAGTACAGCAAATGTTTTTTACAGGGTGGCAAGCCCCTTACACCACCAGATATGACGGCAAACCGTCTACATCCTGCAAACTTATATATGCCAAACTGAAGGTTACCCCTCTTGAAGAAGGGAGAAGCCTCTCTGCCAAAAAAGGAAATCACTGTCAGTGAGATTTCTCGGTGTGCACTGGCAGTGTCTGCTCATGGAAAATAGTGATGTGCATTGTGTTCCTTGGTGTCTCTTGCTTTGGGCAACAGATGCTTGGGGAATTTCTACTCGGCCATCTATAGAGATACAGTTTGTAGTTTCTGTGTCCCACGGTGTACTGACATAGCCCCATCCATGTCTGGTCCCTGCCTCACAACCCGCTGCTTGTCAAAAAGGCTCTTGATCCCTTTCACTGGATAAAGTGTGCATTGAAAATGAATGGCTAATGAATAGTGCTGTCTATGTCTAGTTATTAATTTTCGTTTTAAATTGAATCTTTGTCAGTCTCTTCATTACCAATAAATCTGTGTTTAGAAATCATTTTCTTAAGAAATATGCATAATTCCCATAAACCTGTGTAACAAGGATTAATGCATGTGTTCTTCCCTTACAAAATTATTAGCCAAAATTCTTCTGACATTTGTCATTAAGGCAATTACTTTACAGAGAGTTGGTTCATAGGTTCATATGTTCATAGCTAAGTACTATGCTATCTGCCCAAGGGCTTTTATAAGACTAGCCAGAATGTGTTGGCTTTCGCCACCCTTTAGATTATTTCCCTGTCCTTTTGTCCAGCAGAGCCATTAGTTCCCTGCACCTTTGTCCAGCAGAGCCACTGCTGTGATCCCTGGAGTAAATTTTCTGTCTCCTATCCACCAGTCAAGGTTTCTCTTGAAGAGTTTTAGTGAGGGGCTCTGCTTGATGTATATCGGAATCCTGTTCCAAAGCATGGGGGAGTCTCTAGTACAGGAATCTATCCCTCCAGCACGTCCTATTTATCATTGTGGTGAGGTTTATATCTCCAGAGCATGTGGCTCTCCAGGATTTGTTTTTTTTTAGGTGGAGCATGTCCATCAATTCAGGGTTGGACATGGCCTTGTATGTCAGGCAGAGAGCACCTCTGAGTAAGCGGTATGCAACCGAGTACAGCTGGAGTTTCTTGAGTCGGGCTGCATAGGGCATCTATTTGAGGCCAGTAATCCTCTTGGTGAGGTACTTTTGTGGTCTTTCCAGCTGTTACTGGTGTCTTATAAGGTACATCCCAAATGGGGTGTTGTATCCTATGATGGGTCTAATGAGTGATGAGTAGAGAAGTACTATAACCTCTTTTGTTCTAGATGCGAACCCTTTTGTGATTAGGTGGGCCACACAGAAGGATTTTCTAACCACCTTGGCAATATGATTATCAAAGGAGAGATTACTATATACTTGGGTCCCCAGATCCCTTATTACATTTTCTGTATTTAGGGGGCTACCACCTATGTGGTAGTTCATGGGTACTTTGTTTTTTTCCGAAGGAGATGACTATGCACTTTTTGGCATTTAGCTTGAGGCCATGATTTTAACACAAGGTATCCGTCTCAGTGAGACCCTTCTGGAGGGTGTCTGT